>NW_009953217.1:5225859-5246493 GCF_000747805.2 Chaetura pelagica
TGTTGATGGTCAGTGGGTCTGCAGGCTTTGCAAGTGTGTTTCTGGTTTTGGGCAGCACCTGTTCCATGCAGTTTTGCTATGTTCTGAGCATAACTTGTTGATTTACTAACCTACAAGAACTTTGTTTGTATGAACAAGACAGGTAACTAAGACAATGCTCTCTAAGACAAGCCTCTTTTAGCAAATAGTGGGGAGATTCATTAGCAAACATGCTGGCTTCTGGAAAGGTATTTTCTAACAGGTTGAACACATTGGGTTTGACTAGAATAGCTGGGTTTGGGATCCATCTTCAAGACAGTAAAGCTGACTGCAGCTGTACCAATCTCTTTCACCCACTGCTGATTGAAATAGGGGATCAAGCTGATGTAATTTAGCTGATCTTAAAGTATTCAATAGCCAAAGATTGCTGAAGCAATCATTCCTTCTCTACTCCTGATTACAGAAAATCCCTACAGGGTTTGTCCCTTTTTTGCTTCCTCTTGTCAAATTGTAGAGCAGGCAGCAGTTAACTCTATTAATAGGTCTTTTGTACATGATTAATTGGGGATTTAAGTAGGTCAGTTTCTTCCAAAATTTCTTGATTACTAAGTTTCACTTGCAACTGTCCACCTGTGATGCTTTGTTTTTGTGGTATCATCTGGAACTCTTCTCTCATTTGATGCCCTCTTGTGATTTGTTGTGCAAGGTTTTCAGTAGAAGCCTGTTTTATTCCTCAGTTTTACTTGCTGCTTGCCTGTGCAGCCATATAATCAAATTGCTTTTCTGTAATACCTGTGCAAGTAGCTGTGGAGCTACAGATCCTTTACTGCCCTCCTGCTTCTCCAGTGATACAGTTACTCTAGGGGATTCTTGAGCCAGTTCTGTAGATGGACCAGTCCTGCTGCTGGTTTGGATAGTTTTGTTTGCTTTATTTTTAATACTATCCTAAGGTGAAATATTTTTTCATGGTTTGTCAAACAATATTATGGATTTGACTGTAGAACTGTGACTCATCTCAGCCTTCGTTTTTCTTACCGAGAATTATCGTGGAGGAAAGTGCAAATGAAAATGTCAGATCTGTTATAAATAATGTAAAAGTGACAGCCAGGAGGAGAGGTCTCCCAGACCTGCTTTCTGTCCATAGACACAGAAAAGAAATCCATTTTGGAGGGCTAGGTCTGCAGCTTCTGCAAAGTTTTATCATCCTTTTGACTTCATTGCTTTTAAGGGTTTACATCGTCCACGTGTCTAGTAGAAATATGTAATTTTTGGCTGTTATTTTTGATAAATATATATTGTCATTCTTCACTGATCAGCCAGGAATTCAGCATTTGAGTTTATAGCTCCTATTCTTAGTTGATTCTATTAATTTATTTCATCTCACTGATGTTTTATTTGGACAAGCAATGCCATATTCAGAGTGCAATTAACCTAGTAATTGTTTGCTTTGTGTTTTGTGAGGAAGCCACTTTTAAAGATTTAATGTCTCGAAAAAGAAAAATTATGGTGGACTATCAGTAAAAAATAAAATATTTGACAGTTCTTCAGCATGCAATGCATAATACTGTTGATAAACAATCTGGTCTGTTGCAGTTGATAGTATGGGGGCACAGAATTTTGTTGCCAGTTACAAACATCTGATTTCAAGGGCATGCTCAAATACTAGCCTAGTGTATATTATACATGTAGTGATCAGAACTGCCAGAAACCTTGAATTTCATGTCAGTGCATGTTATAGAATGTTGTGGGAAGCTAATGAAAGCAAACTTCTATAATCTTTTCTCTTTTAAGGAGGAGAGTCTTACTGGGGAAAACCTTTCAAGGATGAATTTAAGCCAAATTTGTCCCACACAGGACGTGGTGTTCTTAGTATGGCCAATTCTGGACCCAACACAAACAAATCACAATTGTAAGTAGTCACTTGCTTTTTCTGTTTTATCATTTCCCTCTAGACATTGTGTCTTGGTCTGTTAAGAAAACAAATGACATTTTACAAGCTCCTCTTTAAAGTTCAGTCAAGTGAGATATTTTGTGGAGTGCTGCATATTGAAATCAGGGTGGCTACAGCTGCTGTTGCCCAATCACAGAACAAAACGAAACACAGCAAGAAAACCTGTGGGTTTAATATATTATCATTATTTTGTCTCTTCTGTTTTTAAGATTTGAAGATTTTGTTAATTTTTGTCAGTGTCTCCCCCATGTTATCCCTGTAAGATCAATACACCTTTCCACTCTGTTTAAATTTAGTCCTATATTGAACTTTTTGAAAGGGCTTAATAAAGGGAAACATATTCTTTATGGAACAAATTAAATTTAAAGGCATGGAAGTTGTAATAACCTCCTTTGTGTTTAACATTCATAGAGGTGTTTGCCTACAGCCTTCTGAAAATACTGTGTGTCACTTTGAGCCAACTATTTATTAGTTCCTCTCTTAAGTACTGCAATAGAAAAAAGTTGTACTTTTATTGGGAGCCCCAGGCAAGAGAGTGAGAGTGTCTGTGTATGTACTGTGCTGTGTGTTGGGACTGGAAAGGGAGTGGGCTTCTGGTTTTGGTCTTCATGATGCTAAGTATTATTATAGCTTGTAAACTATGCACTAGTGTGGTTAGCTTTAACTAAACACAAGTGCTTGTCTCAGGGCCTTCAATAGGTTTACATACTTCAGGCTAAGCTTAGTTTGAATTAGAATGTTACTGCTAGCAATCAGGTGCTGAATGAGGATAGAGTAGAGGCTTTTTTATTTTTTTAAAAAAAGGAAAGGTATTCTAGAAACAGAAGTTAGAAGAAGTTGAGTCACATCATCTGCTGCTGTAAATGTGATCGTATGTGTCCCAAAATTTGCAAATGAAAGATGAAGTTCCTTTATAAGTGAAGTCCTTGAGAGACTCCAGCTGCTTGTATTTATAAGGCTTCGCTGGCAGTGTTCAGACACTTCTGGCAACTGTGGTGACCTTGGGAACTGGGTGAATAGCTCACCCCTCAGGCAATAGACACTGCAGTGCTGGGAGAGCTGGGTCCCCTCTGTGAGTGATGCTCAAATGATTCTCAGAACTTCTTCAGGATCATCCTAAGCTATGTTTATTCCATTGTCCTTAATTTTATTTTGGCTGTCATGATGGATGAGAAGCTCTTTCTGTATATTTGCTACTGCTCAGTATTTTTAATTCTTATAATGCTACATAACTGACCACTTGATAATCTTAAGTGTTGGATAGCTGCAAATAAAGTGGTGCAAAGGCCCTATGTACAAGGCTAAGTTGAAGTGTTTGCCCTGTGTAGGGGTTTGCATTCTGCACAGCATCTCAGAGCTTTCTTAGGGCAAGCCATGGCTTAATAGATGGCCTGGCAGATTGTAGTCTCTTCTGTTTGCAATCATATAACTTCTGAGGCAGTTGCTTATATGGAAAAGTCCTTTTGGAATGCATATATATTTTTAGCTGTCTCTAGTGTAGTGTAACAGATGGAGACAGGGAAGAGAGCCAGCATGGCATATCCAGCCAAGATGGACCATTGTGCAGAATACCCAGTGCAGAAACCTCTGTCTCTTGGGTTCTAGTCTGTCTTCCAAAGCAGCACTAAGCTTTGGAGAAAAGTTCTAGTAGCAGTGATTGCTTTGGATTTGGTATTTTGGTTCTTAGCATTTAAGTTTAAAAATACAACTCCCAAAATGTAAAGTCCAATTAATTAGAAATGAAAAATCCACGTTTCACAGGTTTTCATTACATTTGACACTTTGAAGTATTCTTCTGCCATTCTTGTATATTCAAAGCACGAATTTGCTCTGTCCAGAGGAGAAATGAATCACTGAGAGGCCAATTTAATGGAAAAGAAATGCAAAAAGTAAATATCCAAAAAGACACAAGTTTACACTGGCAGAGGGCTTTTGTGTTATATGAACTGTATTTTCAGGATACAAGGTCCCATTCATGCACAAGAAATGTGCTTCTCAAGCAGGATCCACATCTCCCTGTCCTGCATGAGCTTCCCAGGGCCTTCTGGTGGGAGAAGAAGCTCAGATTAATTTTGGACTTTGTGCAAGTCACCATACTTGGAATAATGTTTAGGGATGTTAGTAGCATATAAAAACAAGAAGTCAAAGCTCCAGAAATTGAAGATAAAACACACAAAACAGGGGAGTTAAGGATATGTGGCCAGCAGGAGAGGGAGAGGGGCTTGACTTCTCCCAGCAGGCTGTTTTTAAGCACTGCTGGCTGCTATGACAATGAGATGATAATACTAACTTTGTGTTAATTCCTTTCAGCTTCATCACATTCCGCTCCTGTGCGTATCTGGACAAGAAGCACACAGTTTTTGGAAGGTAAGTGAAGGATGTTGTGAGCAATAGTATAGCAGACGTGCTCTCCTGTGTCTCTGAAGCTTAGAGAGAAGAGTCTAGTGAGTTCTGCTGGTCAGGAGTAGGTGGCCAACGTAGCATCAGTGCCAGTCATCAGACTCTGTCTTTTTCCGCATTCCATCACTGTAAAATTGTTTTACTTCCCTTCTGTGCCTGGCCCTTCACGGGTTCATGGGCAAAGTAATCATCATCCTGTAACCAGCCATGGTAATATTTGTGGATGCTAATTGCTGGGACACAAATGATGACTTTTTCAACACTGCTTTCATCCTCTTACAAGCTGTCAACCAGGAAATTAGTCATGACAAGACTGCTTTTCATCATGGCACAGAACATAGAGCTTCTGCAGAGATTAGGTCTTTTGGGCCCTTTTATTCTTTTTTTATTCTATCTTCTTTTATTCCTGACCATTATAACTGGTATAAAGTCTATATGTTTGTGTGCACATATGTGTACGTGCAAAGATATTACCACTGCAAGACAGCAAGGGAACTTCATTCATTATAAAAAGAACTCTTTTCCAGTCAAGCCCTCACACAATAAACATTAAAGTATTCATTACAGAAGATATTACAAAAATCTTTATATTATGGTTTGTTGTTTCCTTCCTCTGCTGCAGATAGATGGTATTTACTGCATCAGTCATAGCTATTGTAACAAATCCCTTGGTGCAGGTAGCAGGAAGGGGAATTTTACTGGCCTGCTTCAGTGGTACTTCCTGAGGATTTTATAAAATGTTTAAAATAAAGATTTTGTTTTTATTCTTTTCATAGTTTTATCCATTTGAAAGGCAGCAATTGAAAGTAAATGTGTGTGCTGTTTACTTTGATTAGATGTCATACAAGAGTGCTGGACAATGAAAGGGATATATTTAATCCATGCTCTTTGCCTGTGAGTTCTTGAGACAGAAGCTGGCTTAATTTTAAACAATTATTTTAGTGCTGTTAGTTCTGATACTGACTCTGCAGTAATTGCACCCTTTGAAATACATTTATTCTTACTTTATCAGGTCTGTCCTAGAAAATTTAAAGTTCCCTTGTCATTTGATGAAAGCAAATAGGTAAAGCAAATTCTAATACTGAAAGTTGAGAGTGAGAATATTCTTGGTGGAGTTACATTACCTGTATCTTAAGACTATTTAACTTGAACTACAATCTCAGTCCTACTTGTAAAATCCCATTAAATGCCATATGGAAATGCTGTTAACCTGAGCTTAACCACCTCATCAAGTAGTGTTTGAGTTAAGACAGTTCAGCTGAAGATGTGGTGGTTCTTTGGTCCTGGGTGCAAGCTGGCTTCAATGAGCATCCTGTGTAGTCCTCCAGTGTTTTTGCTGTGTTTGTCCAGTATGCTCCAGTTTAACTATAATTCACCAGGAGTGAGTTTGGAGAGTTGCTGAGCCCAGTGCTGTGCAGGGAGCATGCTCCAAGAAGCCTTCATACCATGCATAACATCTCAAGTACCTTATGAGTAAAGCAGCTCGAATGATGTTTCACACTGTACGTTGCCCTTTAGAGCAGAATGACTTCAGTCCAAGTATATCTGGTTAAGTGTACATAGCAGAAATTTATGCATTTTTAGCAAAGACTGTCTTTATTTTTATTTTTTTTAATTGGTTGCCAGATTAAAGAAGTAGTGCTACTTTTTGAACATTGCAAGTACTCTTTGCTGAAATACAAAGAAATAACTTGATTAAAAACATTGTTTTAGAATCATGTTTGACTCTGCACAAAAACTGAATAACATCTTCATCAGAACACAGAGCAGATGAATTTTACTCTGGATTCTTGCATGTAAATGAACATGAATTCAAAGAATGTAAAAAATGAAGAAGCTGAGATAGATGCATTCTACTCACTATATTAATCTACAAATGGAGTACTTGAGTAAAGAAATTTACCTGCAAATTAACTTAAAAGGCTGATGTGTGTGACTCTTAAGATCTGTATTCTGTCACTAAAATCCTTCAGCTGTTTTTACCTGCATTTGTTTTTAAAAGCCATTAAAGCCAAGAGATTCCAGAGATTGTACCTCTAGTGTAACTCCAGATTTAGTTTGCTATTTTTGATCCTGGGTGTTTCTAGGATTTGGTGACTGTATCTGATCTTAGACTGTGTAGTACAATGATCTCTGGGAAGCGTATCTAGGAATAATATCTAGATTTAAGAATATATTGAACCTGTGAAATCAGAATTCTTTGTTCATTCAATATGAATGTTGAATTGGTTTGTCTTAATTGGATGCTTACTGGCCCTTTGTAACTTTTACATAGATTTGAGGATTGCTTATTTCAGTTAATATAAAAACCTAAATACTCTTACCTCAACTGTGCCCCCAGCTTTTTCTGTTCACCTCTGGTTCATGTTAGTGAGTGTCACATATGCATATTTGAGAAAAGAATTTGACCTGTTTGTAACTTGTATAGAACTTTTCAGCAGCTTTCCGTACTTTTCAGAAGAACAGGAAAACAGCAAAAGAGAAACTGTTCCCCTTTTGTGGTTATTTGGGTCCTGTGTGATACAACATTGAAAAGTTCCTTCTCTGGAGAGCTGCGATTTATTCATGTCCCAACTGCTTTGAAACACAATTTTTGCATAGTAGCAGCCTTTAAGTGCTGGATGTTTGGCTGTTAAGTGTGTTTGGAAAACACACCAGCTGCAGGCAGTGGGAGTGTGGAGAGGTAGCACATGTCTGGCTCAATGCACTGGAATTTTCAAGCCTGAGGATAGGGCTGTGGCTGGGGGACGGGGAGGTACCTTGTCATGATTGTGCTGCCCACCAGAGCAATAATGAGGACAGATGTTACTGAAAATAAAGGAGGTAATTTGGCATGGTCAGGAATCAAAAGCAAAGGTGGAGAGTGAGAGAAGAATGCCTTCCTTTGGAGGTGTGTTGCAGGCTGCAGGGATTTCCTCCTGCTTCAGCAGAGCTGCCTAGATTACTAGAAATGGTAATTACTAATTACCATTTCTTCTGACTCAAAGTATGCTGTAATTAATGTGAAAACTAACTGGTGGCTTTTGTTGGCTTCCAGCTAGCTGGTAAGAGGTTTAATATAGAAACTCAAATAACGTAAACCAACCGATGTGCATTTGGTCTGCACAGAGTAGATGAGAAGCATTTGTAGGTGTCTGCTGCATGGGGAAGGTGCTGTTTGGTGCTGTTGTGGGCTATGGATGGGAAGTTTCCTCTTATCCATGCCACAACTGGGAGCTAAACTGTTGCCTGAGCTACATCAGCTACAGGGATGTTGGACCTGGAACACAGTGCAGACATCGGTTGCTGTCTGGAATGCTTTATGCAGTCAAGGTGCAAGCACCAACCATCCATGTTGTTCTTATATTCTTTATTACCCCAGTGGCTCTCAGTTCCTGTGGTTCAGAGACCTGGTACCTTTGCCCTTTATAAGTAGAAATAGAAACATAATCTCTGTCCCAGAGAGCTGTGTAAGTAGAAGCAGGGCTGCATATAACAGGGAATTCACAAGAGTGACTCCTTTCAGCCTACCTTCCACCAACAGTTTGGACTTTGTTCAGAACCAAGGAAAAAGAAAACCCCAGGAAAAACTAAAGTGGCTTTGTGGATGTTTTGGGGGAGCCTGCTCCAAAGCTAGTGGGACATATGAAAAAGTGCATGTTTAAAATAATATTGAAAAGTGATAGAGCCATGCTGATCAGGATGAGGAGAGGAATGTTCTCTTGGAATTTTGAGTGAGATTTAGGACAAGCAGAGCATGATGGACTTGATAGCGAGGGCAGGTCACAGGTATGTGTTGTGATAAAAAGAAAGGCAATAGAGAGAGTGGAGAGAAAAGTGTTCTGGTCTGTGTGGGAAGGCTGGAAATCATCTGTGCATTTTGGTGTGTTTGAGCGTCACTTGTGTTTGTCAAGAACTCAGAAAAGGATGGGACAACTGAGACAGGAGATGCATATATGGAGGATGGTTTTCCCTTCTGTACATGACTGCAGGTAGCTGTTAACTGTCTCGAGGTTTCTGCCATTCGTTCTTCAGTTCTCTTTTTCCTGGAAATAATGAGGAAGGTGGTTTGGGAAACCTCAGACTTGGTCAAATTGGAGGCATCGTTCAGTACCTGACATGCTCTCACCTTAGTCTTCTCTTTTCTTCCCTCCTTCCCTTTCCAGATGTTTTTGTGGAAGTTTTCTTTCCTTGGATAAATATAATTCTGTATTAAGTATTCCTTGACCTGTTTAATGCCTTCTTTTGCAGTTCTGTAGAATGGGACAATGAAAGTAACTCTTGTCCTCTAAAGTAATTCACTACACAAAACAATGACCAGGCATTATTTAACCCAGGTAGGGTTAAACAACACAGTGTCTGCTTCCACTTGTAACATTCCCTGTATGATTTGAACCAGTGAACCCAAATGGCGTCTAAGCTGGGAAAATAGTTTGCTCTTCTGCTTTAATCCATCTGAAGAACAGAGAAGCTGTGTGACAGCAGAAGAGCTGATTTTGCTGTTGAACCTGTGTAGGGAGCCTGACCTAATTCTGCATTGAAGAGTCTGCTCCCCAGGCACCAGGGTACGAGGGAAGAGCAAGGCAGGAAAATAAACGAGGCCTCCGTGTGGACGCCATGGCCGTGATTTAATGTAGCACAGGAGGGCTGGGCTCTCAGAGCTGCTGTCCTTTCCAAAACAGTTGTATGATCTCTGAAGAGGAACCTATGCCAAAGAAGTCCTTAAGTGCCAGGTTCATCTGTTGAGTCTAGCTTCAAAATGCTTTTACCAAGTTGTTTTATTTTTTTCAGCACCCTTCGTTACCATGTCTCAACTGCTAGATTAAGCCCTTATGACAGACTGAGATGTTTCAACTCCATCCGTGTTGCAAATTGGAATTGCTGACTCCATTTCAGATTGGGTGTATGCAGAGAGAACATTTTGTCCTGAGTGTACTTGTTTGTGCATGTATATATTGTGTACTCTCTATGTGTATATAAATATATATAGTCTTTTTTTTATAAAAATAACCTTTAGGGCAGAATATGTTTACAAAACATGTTCTTTTCTGGTTTCTGTTGCTCATTTAAAGCATTTTTTTAGAAAGTCCAGACATTGTTCTTGTATCATCTTCTGACCAGGAAATTCTATCGTCTTGGACTGCTGCCATCCCCAGCATTGCATAAGGCTTAATTCCTATAATTCTCCTAAACAAAAACATAAGAAATAGGAAGTCCATGTGTGAATGTCTGAGGCTGTTAGGGAGTTGCAGTTTTCTTTGGGAGCAGCACTAACTAATGTAGCAGTGAGACTTTCATCGGCCTATTGCAAATGGATAGAGCTTGCTCCAGATATTTCACTTACACTTTCATGCAAAGCCATTGGCAATGGGTACAAAGCAAGGTTACTGGTTTGCATAAAGAAGCCTTGACAGAAGTAAAATTTTAAATAACATCTCTAAATTTGAAATGCAAAGATTTTCAGTGCTAATTTAGGTCATTTTTCAAGAAAACAGAATTGCATGAGAATTGCCACATTTTTGTTTTCATTACTATGCTAACAAAAAACCCCTAGATGTACCTACCTTGTCGTCCATGCTTAAATGTAATGCAACATTTATCAAGCTCCTCTAAAAATACAACAAGCTGTCTCAAGGATGCTGAGCTAAATATATAGTTGAGATCATCTTTGCTCTGTTCAACATCTACTGGATGTACAAACCCTCTGTTTCACTGATTGTTCTAAAGTAAGTGGTGTCTTGAAGGTCTCATTCTTTTCACTGTAGGCTGTCACCCGACCATCTGTTTAAACCTCACTTAGTCAATTTAGGGCAAAGCATGTGTGGTACCTTATAAAAGGAATGGAGCCAGAAACAGTGGAAAAGGTTAAACTAATTTCCCCCTTCTCGCTTCTCTGCTGTGCTCCCAGCTTGGCAAAAGTCATGCTGAGTGAGGAAGACAACAGGTTGTGACCTGTCACTGTGTGTGTAACACACTTACCATATGAAAGGGCACTAAGGGATATTAGTCTGAACTTCTCGAGCCTGTATTTTCGTTTAATGAAAATTGTGTACCAAGTTCCTTATGCTGAGACTCAGATTTATTCACAGAACAAGTTTTAGCTCTTTTTGTTTAGAGTGAGTAGATTGTTTTTTTAATGCTTTAATGCACTGATCTGATGGTCTCTTCTACATAAACTTGTATCAGCTTTTTTTTTTTTTTTTTTTTCAAGATTTCTATGAGCTTTTCTTCTTACACCCAGAACTTGTGTTGTGGGATGGGCAAAGAATCCCCAAAACTACTCTGTAGTAGCTCCTCATTCTGTGAGGAGCAATTGCTGTGACAGATGCCAGGGCATGGACTTAGAAACATAATATCTCGTCAGGCTGTTTTTAGTGCTGCACTGTAACATCATGAGATTTGACAATAACAACAAGTAATGTTTCAACGTCCTGCATGTACATCATCTGTCTACTTAGACAAATCAGAGGAAAGCTTGTAAAATCCTTTACAGTTTTAAGTTCAAACATTCCATTGTTCTTTGCATCCCGTCATGAGAGCCCTGATTAATACATAGTTCAGTTTTTTACTCAACAGATGATGTTTGCAATCAGATCTTGTCCTTTTTTGGATTTTAATTTTACTGATGATTTTTTTACTCAGCTGGGTGTGATCCTTGGCAAGGCTTCCATGTGCTCCCTAAACAAAAGAGACTAGTAAATTATTTCCAGTTCCTCTGGTTAGAGTTCTCTTCTCTGATGTGGTAGTTTGTGTTCAAATTAATATTTTTTTTTAATGATCTTATGGCACTGTCTAAAGACATAAATGTATATTGAGAGCTCACTGTAATATGTATGGAGATACTCTCTGTACAAAATGTTAGAGAGTGCAGGAGTGTAAAATAAAGCAATTTTTCATTTTAGGGACAGGAAACTAAGAAGAGAGTGACATGCTCTGCAGGCATAACAACTTTGTCTTTTCCCCACTTAGCTCTTTATAATCGTGTCCTAATATACTATTTATAATTTACTGATGACCTGTGAATGCCATCTCTGTCACAGCCTTTTAAAACTTACAAGTGATGAAGTATTCCCAATAATATTTAATTAGCATAGCAAGCAAACAGTTGTGAGCATCCCCAAAATGCATTAGGGCTGATATTGTGGGAGGTCCAGCTGTGGGCTAAGAGGTTATTCATTTGAGATTACCAGTGCATAGCTGATCTGTCTATTTCAACTTATCAGAACCTAATTAAATGCAAACATATGAGCAGATAATGAATGTAGCTGTTGGCTAGAAAATCCTCCAATACTAGATCAGAAGTTTCCTTTAGGGGCAGTTAAAATACAGGAACTGTATCTTAGGCTGTATGTTAATCATCAGTATTACAAATTAATCTGATATCAGCCTGGAGGAGGATTTTTAAATTGCATTTTCCTCATGAACATACCAGAGTTCATGCAGGGTCTTCAAGCCCTGTTCTGCTTCCCCCAGTGTGCTACCCCCAGTTTGCAAATGAATGAGGCTGTTCTAGCCTGCATACATGTTTTTTAATTGCTCTTAAAAGTCACAACCTGATTAGAGAATATCGACAGTCCATTGGGGAAAAGTTTGGAGCAGCACAGCAGCAACAAAATGTCAGCAAGGACAGCTCTGCTCAAAGCAGGTGCTGAGCAGCACCCTCTCTGACTTGCTTAATTTTATTTTCTGTGATGGGGTCTGTCTTTTGGGGCACGTTTAGTGCCTGTTCCAGCCCATGGGAAGGCAGCGAGGGGCAGTGGGGCTGTGTATTACGCCCGAGTTTGGTGTTGGATGAGGAAGACCATCTTGGCTCTCAGACTGCAGAGGTCACCCTGCTTTATTTGGTTAACACGACTCTTGGGAGAATGTGTCAGGTGTGTAAATAGATTTGGGTGAAGTGGCAGAAAAAGTATGTTCCTCCATTGGATCAGACTATGGCAAGTGGTAGCCAGGGGTGTCTCCCCAGTCCTGGCTGGGCAGACTGTTGTGCTGGGGCTGAAAGGGGCTGCCTGGCTGTGAAACACCTGCAAGAGTGAGATATCATAGTGGATGTAAATGTGTCAAATATTTGTGAATATCATGTCTTTTGATTGAGGCATTCCTCTGATACAGAAGCAGAGTTAGGTGATAAAACACTCTATGTATGTGCTGGTGCTGGAGTTCCAGTTAACCCAGCATTAGGCTTTGAAACAGTTGCCACCCCATTGGCAGGAGTTGCTGGCTCCTGGGTTTGCAGCCCTGGGCTCCTCAATGGCCAGCTCCTGCCCTTTTTGTCCTGCTCCCAGCCCCAAACTCCTCTGGCTTCAGGAGCAATGTTTTTGAGAATTATGGCTACTTCTCATTGTTCCACAGCCATTAATAAGGGCTGTATTTTTGGTTCCAAGCCATGTGGCTTGGCTGTATTAAAACAGATGTTGTCCAGCTACAGCTTTTTAAGGGATCTGGATTGCTCAGCATCAACAACCTGTCTTTGTCTTTATTTACTGCTCTTCTAAGTATAGCTGTTTTCAAATTTAATTGGGGATGATGATGTGGATAAAAGTGTTGAACACTCTGGAACCAAGATCTGATCCCAGCAGTACCCTTCTGGAAACATACTGACTCAGTGGTTCCTATTTAAAATTAGATTTTGACACCTGTCAGCCAATTTTTTATTTAATGTGTGCTATGTTCACTTCATATCATTCTGGTTTCTCAATCAAAATATCAGCCGCCTTCCAGAATTCTGTTCCATGGACACTGTTATCCCTGCTAACTACATCTGTTGTCTCAAAGACAGAAGGTTGTTTGACAGACTCTGTTTTCCACAAAACCTTGTTGATTGCTGTTACTTATTTCCTTTCTTTCTTAATCATGTCCTGTCTCTGCTATTCCATTATTTTGCTGGGATAGATGCCAGGATGACAGGCTTATAATTATCTGGGCCACCCCATTTATCCTTTCTAAATATCCTTTTCTGGAACTTTCCCATTGTTCCACACTTTTTTTGAAAATGAACATGCAACAGTCTAGAAAGTCTTCAGCCTTTCTTAAGCATTTTTAACCAAGTATTTGGATATGTTGTCTTTAAAAATGAGAGGCCAGGGATTTATCATCCTCCTGCATAGAAACTGTGGTGAACAGTGTCCTGGCATTATCTTGTGGCTGTGACTCAGTGCTCTGCTGCTTTCCCAGAACCCTCACAAGGTCATGATCATGATGTGCTTTGTCCTGCACTTTCTGTTATTATGGGCAGCTCTGTCATTGTAGTGCCATAGTTACAATTCCTTTTCCTCCTAATAACACTCTTTGGTCTGATATACAAATAAAATAAAATAAAAAAGTTAATGAAAACGTGCTTTCTTGACCAAGTCTGTTGGTTTGTTTTTCAAAGCTCATGGGAGTAACAGATGAGCTGCAAATTTATGGATGTAGCATTAGGAAGTGAACCCATTTTGAAATGGGTTTGTGTCTTCTTTGCAGAGAGCTGTCCACAGCCACTTGTTCTCCATCTTGCTGTTTTGTCTGGCTACCAGGTTTTTGGACAAATGGTTTACTTTGCCTTGGAGGCTTTGACTTTTCCATGGTCTGTTTAATTCTAAATTCAAATCCCAGATTTGAGAAAAAAAAATTTACCTTCTGCACTGAATTATGTTATCTTGGACCTTCCAAATACAGTTGCTTATTCCTCTTCTTCCACACACAATGGTTTAAAAATCTGCTAGAGTAATGGGCACAAGTTAGATATATTAGATATAAGAGTGCAGGAATATTGCGAGTGTGTTGTGACAGCTGGAAATCATGTTCTTTCTCTTTTAGGGTGGTTGGTGGCTTTGAGACTCTGACTGCTATGGAGAATGTGGAAAGTGACCCAAAAACAGACCGTCCCAAGGTATGTGAGAAGCACCAGGGGCTGTGCAAGAGGGAGTGAAGGCATGTGGCCTCGTGTGGTAGTGCAGTTCACCCTTCTGTTGCTTCTCTGAAAACTGAACTTGGGCAAGATGGCACAACTTAATCAGCAGATTGATTTGCTCCTCTTCTGTTCCCAGGAGGAAATACGAATTCAGACAACAACCGTTTTTGTTGATCCATATGAAGAGGCAGATGCCCAGGTGAGGATAAATTGATTGGTTGGTTTTCTTGAAAGGCCAAAGCTCTTCTTTGGAGAACTTTGTAACTTAATGCCTTTTATTGGAACTTGGGCAGCTCCTTGGGCCATCTGGTTGCAAACTAAGATGAAAAAGCTGCCATTCAGTGTTGCCTTGTGTGCAAGGGCCGTTGCTGCTTTTTCAGCACAAAGGTCTTGCAACTGAGTCTGGCACAGCTCCCAGTCCATCACAATTCCAGTTGTTTCCTTTCCAAATGCCCACAGTAGCTATGGGTAGCTGCAGGTGAGAAGAGAGGCATTTTAATGGCTACAGACAGCCTGTTTGTAGTGGCCCTGGAAGTCTGTCTGCCAAAGCCTGCCCTGTAATCATAGCAGTGCTGGCTGCTGTTTTAGAGGGCTTTGAAGCTTCAAATAAGTGTAGACATTTTATCCTTACTCTGGACTAGCTCTTGTAACAGATTGCTTTCTTTGTTTCCCACAGGTTGCTGCAGAAAGAGAGAAGGCCCAGCTAGAAGAAGATGCAGCCAAAACAAAAGCTGAGGTGGCCCCACCAAAGAAAGAGGTCCAGGCTCCTAAAACTTACCGGCAGGGGATTGGAAAATATATTAACATGGCTGCAGCGTGAGTTCCCTGCCCATCTGATCTTTGTTGAGAGTTTTAGCTGCCTTTTAGAATGCTTACCCTGACAAGTGTCATTGCTCAGGTGTTTGATTTGTGCCAGCAGGCTTTGCAAAGACACTTAACAGTCAAGAGTTCCCTCTACTTCTGTTGGTTTTCAAGATTACAAGTTAACTGAGCTTTTCTTTTAGCACTTGAACATGACCAAGTTGGTCTTTAACAGCATGTGCTGACTTCAGAACTGTAAATACATTTCCACAACTCAGAGGTCCTTGAGGAACTGTACTGTGTCACTTCCTACACAGTCTTTTATTCTCTTCCTCTTCTGCAGCTATTTCTGAAGGCCACAGTCCCACAGATGTTTATTTTTCATGAGCTTCTCCCCTACACAAAGTGGTTGCCCTAAGCCCATATCAGTCTGCTGATCTAGTTCCCTGTTCAGCCACAAAAACAGTTCTACCAGCACAACTGAAATGGCCAGAAAGTGGAGCAGGTTCCCAGGCTTGCCATGGGAGCACAAGGTGTCTGGCAAGTAGCTCCAGGGTGCCCAGCTGGTTGTACAGGCTTGTCCTTAAGCATCCTCTCCCAGACACCTTTTGTACACCCATTGGGATTGGCAGTGTCACTTGCTTTTCTAAGGACAGCACAGAATCCCACCCAAGTGGCAGCTTTGCATGACTTTTGGATAAATTAAAATAAATGCCTTCCACTTGATTTTTCACAGGCTCCTCTAAAAGCATATGCAAAAATGCTGTTGTCTGCTGCATAGAGGTGTGTGTTTATGCATACACAGATCTGGACAGCTATTTAATCAGCTTGTATGTGCCTGCATGACTTACAGACATTTGCATAACAGACAACAAGAGTATGTTAGCCCATGTAGGTCAGTTTGATGTTTCAGTTACAAAACGTTGGTTGTCCCTTAAAATACCGTGTTCAGCTTAAAATTGCTGACATTCTGCACTGTATTTGCAGAGGAAACCCTGGCAGAGTTTGCAGCGCTGGGGAAATAGCTGAGTAGTATAGAAAGGACTTCCCTTTCCTAGTCCTTCACTCCTTACAGCCTGCCTTAAAACTGAGATCTTGGTCTATAGCAGCCCTTTGGCAGATTCAGGGTTCTCAGTTCTCCCTATCAGCTACTGATACCTGACAATAAAACCACAGTACATGAGCTGGCTGCATGGTGTTCCCATGGACTTGCAAAATCTGCTCCAGAGATGCTGAGAGTAGCAGCAGGGCTGCAACAAGCCATGCTCAAGAAACAGGAAAAGATCTTAAAAACTTGTCCAGCTGCTTTACACCTAATTCCCCACAAAACCTTTTGCTGCCACAAATGTAGGTGAGAAGGCAGAAAGGGAACTGTGGCTCACATTTTTATCCTGACTGGGCTAAGAAAGTACAATTGCTAAATCTTCAGCTCTACCCTAGAGAACTTGTTGGGTTTTGAATATTTTCCTGGAAGTGTTCAGAGCCATCCCCACAGACTGACACACTCTCCCTCTTTTTGGGTATGCCAAAGGCTCCCATCCCCACACCCCTGCAGTCTCCATGCTGGCATAAAGCTCTACTCCTCTCTAATTGGTAAGGAATGGGCTGGCTTTGGTATTCTTCCAGTCTTGCTGGGAGAGAAAGGGCATCCAGTTGCCCTGGTTCTACCAAACAGTAAATAGCCCCTGAGAGTTGTTTTCCCTTTGGCTTCAGGAAGCGCAGCGTGGAAGATGATGGGCCGTCAACCAGCACAGCTGCAAAGAAAGAGAAAAAGAGCACAGGCTTCGGGGACTTCAGCTCCTGGTAGCAGCACTGGGAGCCTAGCACTGGAGCAGCACAGCAAAAAAGAAACACAAGGCAGCCTCCCACGTGTCCTCCAAGAGCCCAAAGGCAGCCTGTCCTGGGGAGGGAAGGCACCAGCCTGCCCTTCCACTGGGGAAGAAGACTGCTGCTTTGTTACGGCTGGTTAATGTGGCTTTGTTTTCTAGAGAGCTGCATTCCCCCCACTGCGTCTTCCTCGAAGGCCTTTTTGTTGTTGTTTTGCTAAGTGGGGAGCAGGCAGCCCAGCTCCGCGGGGGATTAGCTGGAGCCTTTCTCTCCCTGCCTGGCAGCAGACCAGGCAGAGCCCAGCCTTGCAGGACACTGCTTCAGTGAACAGCTGCGTTGGTGAAAGAGCTCCTTTTACAGGTAATAATTTCCAGACCAACCAAGTCTGCTGAATGAAGGGATGAATTGACGTAGTGAGGAAGTGCCTGTGCTGCTGTAGCGCTTTGCAGAGGGGAGGAGAGGGCTCCAGCCTGTCCTGCCCTTCCCTTCCAGCTGCCTTTTACTAGTTCTCATCAAGGACCAATTCACCAACTCTGTCTCTTGCTGTTTGTGGGCCTGCCTCCTGGCTGGACTGACTGCTGCCAGTCTCCATAGGGCCTCACTCAGTCCCACTTGAGCTCTCTGTGTACCTACTTCCATCTCTAACAGCCTGGGAAGCAGCAAATCCAGATGGGGAGTCTGGGGTAGCTGCATCACTTGTTTCTCCCAGTCACTGGCCATCCCTGAGCCACTGGCAGCCAGAAGGACCAGGATGCATCAGTCAGTTCAAACCTGTCCTTGGGTCCCAGGAACTACAGCCTGGAGCAACTGAGCAGGTATAGAAAGAATTTTTATTTTTAACAAGTCCCTAAAGCCTGCTCCTTGCAGGGGAACACACACCATAGTCTTCCCATCATTGGGGAAAACCATATAATGTAGCTGACAGGCCTCTCAGATATTTCTACATACCCACAAATTACTAGGAGGCTTAATAAAGGTCTTATGGGATAAATTTATATCAGCTTGTGAAGTTTTAATGTAAAACCATACATGTCTTACTATCACTTAGATGTAGCAGTCTCAATCCTGAACATTACTTTTCAGTTGATCTTAGGTGTTTTAAGATGACAGAAGTACCCTCCCTAACTCTCTGTGTGGCTCAGGAGATAGTTTTGTAATCAGCTTTGTAACAATACCTTTATATTGGTGGTTTTGTTTTAAGAGAAGGCTTCATTTATATGAAGTTACTGTAAAAATGTTTGGTAAAATGTTTTACATTAAATGCTTTTATTTTCTTTTGGGTCCTTTGACTTTTTAACTGTCACTTCTAAGATCATGGCATTGCAAAGTTGATTGTTGTATGAGGAAATGATTCATTCCTACTTTTTAAGGTGCTCATGTGGAACTCTGGGATCTTTGCGGATATGATTACATCTTCCTTAAATTATAGGAAGTTCAAACTAGTCTGAAAGAATAATAGGGAGTTTTTGTTTTGCAACATTTTGCAGCATATAAGTTTGAAATAACACGTTTGATTCCTGGAACAGGGGATGTGATGGTTCTTTCCTCCAGTTGAGTTTCTTCTGTCTTACTGAAACCTCTTGCTTCTCCTGGACTGGCCTTTTCCAGATAAATTGTTATTGGTCCCTTCCATCTAACTAGTGCTTCAGCACATTTTTGAGTTGTCAGGTTCATTGTATTGCTGGACCTGGAATAGGCAGTTTAATTAAGGAGTAAAATAGGGTTTTTGTACAAAATTAAAATGGATATTATTATGAAAGAAAGGAGCTTTTAATTACAAGGAATGCAACAGAGGTGTGGCAAAGACTTCTATTTCAGCAAGAGTCCTTGTTACAGATTGATATAAGGGACAGTTTCCTTTTGCAGCAGCAGGCTGCAGAGATAACTACCTACCTTCCCTTTCTACTCCAGCTTTTTGGCAGTGCTCACTGCAGTCCGAGAAGGACCACTGCCATGTAAAGTGCAGGCAGTACTGCTGCCCTTCCAAACATTGCCTGTTTCATTGCAATTTCCCATCATAACATTGGACATGAAAAAGCCATTTCCTGGCTTCTAGGAAGGGCTTTTTAGTTTTGCTCTAAGCCAGGGTGAAGCTCTTCAGCCTCTGGTCACCACTTGACCCAAATCCAGTTCCCAGGCTGGGCTGCTGGTGCTCCCTGGTGTTGTCAGTACCTCCCAGGCTGGGAGATGCTGGCTCAGGCCTGTCCTCGGGGTGCTGCTGTGGGGTGTGGAGGTGGAGTCACTTGGCCGAGGCCATGTGCTGAGTCAGTGGCTGGGCCCAGGTTTGTACAGGGCTTCTGTGGAGCAGCTGATACACCAGTACTCAAGCAGCCTGACCCTGCAGCAGATTTTTATTCTCAATTCCCACCTCTCTTCTCCCTCCCACAAAGTGTATTTTTGCATATGTGGTCAACTTTTGTACCAAACTTCAGCTTTATTTATGATCGACAAAACCTCAGGGACAGTGTGACACAAACTGTTCTCTAAAAGATGAGTGAGCTGTGCTGATGGATGCACTAGTTGGGTGCTCAGTGAGCAGGGCAGTGTGGTGTCACCCTTGTTTTTAGAAGGCTCTTTGCTGGTTTTGCTGAAACCTTTTCTTTCCCTTTAATCTCTTAGTTCTCCAGCAAGGACGGTGTGTTAAAGGAATACCCAAAGCAGCTCTTGCCATAGCCAGAGGGATAGGCAGGAATTGTGCAGCCTTACAGCAGAAACATACTCCTGGGAACTGCTCTGCTATTGTAAGCACATTTTTACATTCTTTGTCTTTGACACTTTTCCAGTAAGTGTTCTTGGAGAGAAAAAGTAGAATTTTAACCGGTGGCTGAAGTAGCTTTTGTCTGGCTGCTGTGTCCAGTGTGGCTGCCTGGGAGATCTGCTCTGAGTTGGTGCAGTTTGTGCGGCTGGCATTGAGGCTTTAAGAGCGGCAAGGTAAAGTCTGTCTTTAGAGATACAGAAATAGTGCAGCTGCATGTTTTATGGTTGCGTGTAGATGGGCTTGCAGAGGTAACAGGGTTTTGGTTCAAAAGCACCATGTTGATTTGATGCTGCCTATGCTAGCATGTCAAGGGCTGGTCTTGGTGGCAGATGTCCAAGCCACAGCTGGAGGTTAAGCAAAAGCAGTGAAGGGCTCAAGTGCTAAATGCGGGTGAGCCCTTGGAAGGCAGAGGGAGGCAATGGGTGCCAGAGGTTCAATGCCACTGGTTCCACACCGTGGCACACGCAACCAGACAGGCACAGCTTCGGTGGGTGCACAGGGCTCTTGCAGCCCCCACCAGGCACAGCCCATCATGGGCTGCATTGGTTCCTTTAGCTGGTGACAGAGCCACAGGCATGGCCATGGACTCTGCAGCTGGTGGATAAACCCAGTGCTCAGGTGCTGGCTTATAAGTATAATGAATTTCTGGGATCCCCCTGCCACCCCTTGCCAAGCAGTGTTTGGAAGGAACAGGATGTTGGAAGCCTCGTGCCAGGAAGCAGCTTTTATAAGCAAGGGAGGAGATTTGCCAAACACCCCCCCAGGTTTCAATACTGTTTGCTTTGGAGAAGTCAAACAAAATCAGACTGCACAGGAAGGAGGCGGGCAGCTGCCTGCCCCAACCGGCAACAGGTTACACCACGTGGCGTGGCAGGGGATTTCTTGCTTCCTCTCTTTCTTCAGAAAGCAAATTTGTTATCATGGCCATGGAAAAGGATTTAACCACATTGTGCCATGACTGCAACAAAGAGTGTGTGTAAAGATTTTTAAACAAAAAGTGTGTTGTGATCAGGGCACCCCATGGCCCTGGGAGGGATGTTCCTGCTG
>NW_009953217.1:5246874-5253577 GCF_000747805.2 Chaetura pelagica
AAGGGAAATGGCTTTTAGGACAAACTCTGAGGTGGCTCTGAAAAGCATCTCCTTGGTGCTGCCTGGATCTGGTGGTGGGACTGAAGAGGAAGAGCTGAGCCCAGGGTGCTCTGGTGGGGCTGGGCTGACCCTGACACTGGGCTGCCCATCCCAAATCTGTTGAATTCAGCCCTTTGCACTGCATGGTGCTGAGGCCGTGGCCATCACAGCGCTGCCCTGTCAGCCTGGGGCTGCAGTCAGTGCTGTGGCTGGGCTGGCACTGACTCACCCCTGGCTGAGCTCAGGCACTGCAGCCTGGTGACTTCATCCACTGGAAATAGCAACTGAGGAGGAACCATCTCTGTCGCCCCCATACCTAGACATACAGGCACGTGCTGCTGCCTGCACCCCAGCCCTATTGGAAGCTGGTTGAGCTCCAAGGGAGGAGAAGCCCTTGGGTCTCATCCCTAGCCCAGGCACATGCTGAAGCTGCTCTGTGCAGGATGGGACAGGATGAGGCCCAATAGCTGCACAGAGCCAAAGGCATTTGACAGCTGTTGCTGCAGGGGTCAGAGAAGTGTATGAAATAATTTCAAGGGTAGAGGGATCATGGCTTTATCTACCCCACCTGCTTGTACTGCATAGACAGTATAACTTCAGATACTGCACTCAAGCCAAAAATGTCTTACTGGCTGAAAAGTGTCTTTCAGAAAGGCACCAGGCTCTCTGTGAAGGCTTCAAGGGAAAATTAATCCTGCAGTTTCCCCAGTAGGAAGGCAAAGCCATGGCAGCAGCCTGCAGTGACTTTAGCAGATAAGGGGCCTCTCCTCCTGCCTGTGCAGGGCTCTTGCTCTTATCACGGGTGAACAGAGCTGTCCTAGGGATTGTCCAGGCAAAGCACTGCCCAAGCTGCTCACAGCAATCCCCAAACAGCTCAACTACAGTTCTGCCATGAAGGCCAGGGGGGTTGAGTCCAGGCGGTTTGTGGGTCTCCACCCTGGTCTTTCCCAAGCAGATGGTGCACATGGAGCCAGGGCACAAGGCAGGTGTCCTACAGGTGCCATTCCCTGCATCCAGGACAGGGCTGCAAAGAGTTTTGCAGAGTCTCAAGGCTGCTGCAATACCAGTGCCAACTTTGCACTCCTTACTGTTTAAAGGTCAGCAGGTATGAGGCAAGTGAACTCAGTGCTCATTGTCACTTGTCCCTTAGATACTTGTTTGTCCAGGTCTGCTTCTGCCTCTCCTGGACCCCACTGCTCCCCCCACTGGGGCTCTTCCTCAGCTCTTTCCAGTAGGTTGTATCTCAGGCTGGCTTTTCTTCTATGCACGGTTCCAGACTGGTTGTTATGGTATTTTCTGGAGATGAGGAAGGTTCAGGGACGTCATAGGCCAGCTCTGCAGGATGTGACCCACTGCAGCAGCCCTTCACTGGCCTCTGCGGGATGGGCTGGCAGGAGCTGCCACTGCCTGCACAGTGCCTTAACTGTGGTGAGAAAAACCTCCCCAGCTCTGGGGCAGGCCAGCATTGCTGGGAAACTTTGGAGCTTGGAGCATCCCTCCATGCAGATTTGGTCCCTGTTGGGTTGTGAAGGGCAGAGTGGGCAGAGGACTCCTGGAAGGGCTGGGATCAATCCATCTGCCCAAGGGAGCAGGAAGCTTTGGCTGTTGGGGTTGTACCCAAGGGGCTGTGCATGAGGCAGCTTCCCAAGCCTCTCTCTTGTTCCTCATGTCACAGGGAGGCCAAATCTTTCCTTCTACATACAAAAAAGGCCTATGTGCAATCACAGAGGCTGCATTTGACAGCTCATAATGTAATGGCTTTTAAAAAATAGGCACAGCCTGTTTTAAACGCTGGTCAAGTTGTCCCCTACCCTTCCCCCTGGAAAGCCTTCTACGCTCTCATTTTTCTGATATTAGATACTTTCTCTAATCTTTGGCCTCCATTTATTAATGGCTAATTATATCTATTTGCTTTTGTGCCAACATTGTCCTTTAGCTTGAATAGCTATTTTTCCCTCCCTAATGCTTGCTTCCCGGCTCTATTTATAGGCAGCAATTGTATCCCCCTGCTGTTTTGCTTGGCTAGACAGGCTGTGTGCCTTCAGCCTCCTCAAAATGACCCGTCTCCCTCTTTCCTCCCCCAGCATCCTTTCCCTGAGCTGAGAGGTTTCAGACAGGCACCCCCCCAGTGCCTGGGACTGGCAGAAACCAGGCAGGCATCAGCCCCAGCCATGGTGCTTTGGGGCAGAAAGGCAAGGGCAGAGCTCCTAGCCTCCAGAGAGGCCCACGGGATGGGCCTGCCCTGGAAGTGTTCAAGGCCAGGTTGGATGGGGCTTCAAGCAACCTGGACTAGTGGGAGCTGTGCCACCCATGGCAGTGGGTGTTGGAACTAGGCGATTTTTAAGGTCCCTTCCAGCCCAAACCGTTCTGTGATGCTGTGATGATTTTTTAGGAAAAGGCAAGGATCCCTTCAGGCTCCCATCTGCCTTCCCTGTCCCTCCTACTCTATTTCTTAGGGGGGTGAGAGGGAAGTGAGCACCCACCAGGGTGGCCTACCAAGGCAGCGTGGGGGGTCGTGTGATTTCTATCTGCACTTTCATCCTGGGATGAAAGGGATGATAGAAAACATTTGTTTTTATGATAAAAGCAATTGACCCGGGAGGAATCTGCCTCCCCAGGGTGGCCTGAAGCAAATCCTGGAGATAAGGCACCGACACGCAGCAAACGCCAAGTGCTTCCAAGCCTCTGAGCAGCTGCAAAGCAAATCCCTCCCCATGTGGAAGGAAAACCATGCTGGGTTTCCACGGCTGCTCCCAAGCCTGGACAATTCGGCTGGTGATGATTTTACTGGAGTTCATTGGGGCCAGGAGGATCTGTAGAGAAGAACACTATTTTTTTATTTTATTTTTTTAATGAATGGCCAGATTTTTTTTATTACAGACATCTTCACCACAGATCTCAGTTGAGCTTTTAATAGATGGGTTCCTTGCCAGCAGCAATTGCAAATTGATTGCAGCAGAAATGGCAAGTGAAGACAAATATAGTGCAGGCTGCCTGCAGGGAGAGCACAGAGGGGGAACTTCAGATGCTATATTTGGTGTTTCGTGTCTGCCACTGACAGTATTTCTAATCTTTGTTTTTCCTTAAAAACCATGTTTGGAGTTGGGAATTTTATTTTATTTTTTTTATTCTTGTTGTTGTTAAAAAAAATTCTCTTCCCTGGAGAAAGGGATGGGTGCCCTGTCTGTGCCCAGCTCTGCAGAACTAGTGGGTGCCAGGACCCTGGTCGGCACAGTGTGAGGGTGAAGGCACATGGATGATGTTGCCTTCTCCACTGGGAGCAGAATTCGGTCCGTCTCACTCCCAGGCACTGCACAGAGGCCAATGTGAGCCAAACCCTGATTGAATTCCAATCCATGGGAACCTCATGGGGGGTACAGGAAAGTTCAGTGTGCTTGCTAATGACAAGAGGAAACTCTCCCACGCTACCAAGCCCGTGCTGCACCATGAGGGCTGGCAGCCCCAGCCCTGCACCAAGCTCCAGTGCTCAGCACCAGTGCACTGAGCTTTGCTGGGTCCCATCCAGCACCGGGACACTTCCAAAATGCAGGGGACCCAAGTGGGTCCTGCAGGAAAATCACTCACCCTGGAGGGGAGCAGCTCCAGGCTGCAAAATCGTAAAATCCAGGCACAGGTGAGAGCCTGTACATGCTGCAGCCCAGCGGTGGAGAGACATTGAGGTGCTGGAGCGTGTCCAGAGAAGGGCGACCAAGCTGGGGAAGGGCCTCAGGAACAAGTCTTACGAGGAGCAGCTGAGGGAACTGGGACTGTTCAGTCTGAAGAAAAGGAGGCTGAGGGGAGACCCCATCGCCCTCTGCAACTACCTGGAAGGACCTTGTAAGAGGTAGGTGCTGGTCTCTTCTCACAAGTAACTGCTGATAGAACAAGCGGAAATGGCCTCAAGCTGCTCCAGGGGAGGTTTAGGCTAGACATTAGGAAGAACATTTTCATGGAAAGGGTTGTCAGACATTGAAATGTGCTGCCCAGGGAGGTCTCTGAGTCACCATCCCTGGATGTGTTTAAAACTCATCTAGATGTGGCACTTGGGGATATGGCTTAGGGCTGGACTTGGTAGAGTAGGGTTAATGGTTGGACTTGATCTTAAAGGTCTTTTCCAACCTACGTGATTCTGTGATTCTGAGGCAGGGAGGAGAGCACTGGAAATAACTCCAATGACTTGGCAGAGTGGAAAACCACTCCAAGTTTTGGCCATACTTGGGGAGCCATGGCTGGGTGATGATGGAGGCTTCATGGCTCCAATGTCCTGAACTTCTCAGCCCCGGGGGATATGCAGGGGGGATGTGGTGGCAGATTGAGACACATCCCCAGGATGATCAGGCAGAGGCATCTCGCTGACACGTGTGCCCGTGGGTGTGAGAGACAAAGCTGCAGTTATAAATAAAGGAGAAAAATGCTAATAAGAGTTTAACCACAGAATAGTGAAATAAAAGTAGCTCACAGTGGGGCTGGCTGTAACCACAGGAACCTTGGTCCTGCACTTTCTGTGTCTACCTGGAAACCTGTGATATTTGTAGCAGCAGCTTATAGGCGAACATCACCTCTGAGGATCTAGTGGTGTTTCAACAGTGGGATAGAGTTTGTTTTTACCTCATTGGGGCACTTCTTGGTATGAGAAGCCTCAGGTGCTCTTCTGACGTCTTTTTACACATTCATATTTGTGCAGACCCCATTTTGCCTTGACCTGATCAAGCTGCAATCTGGCATTCACAAAAAAAAATATCCCTCTGTTGCCCACATTTGCCTCTAAATTACATAAAAAGCCCTGGTCCACCAGCATGCTGGATAGTGCTGGAGTTGAAATAAAGATAAGCAAAAAGAAATTGTTAATCAGTGGTTCATTGAGCCCATTAGCAGAGGGCACCTGTGGCCCTCTGATTACTGGCCAGGCTGAAGCTGCATGCACAGTACAGCCCAAGGTGGGCTGTGGCTGCTGAGCACCCCCTGGATAGAAGGAAAAAAACAAAAAACAAAAACAAACAAAAAAAAAACAGAGAAAAATTTAAAACCCCTCTTTTTTAAGGTTTGTAAGGCAGACATTAATATCTACTTCTCCTAACTCTGCTGCAGGTCCAGCCACGCTCCCCAAGGTGCTGTGCCCACAGCCTGCCCTGTCCCACTGAGCATCTCCAGAAGGAAGAGCTTGGTGCTATGCTGGGCACATGCCCTCTGCTTGGCATGTCCCAGCTGGGAAGGTTTCAGCTGGTTTTGCAGATGTTCCGGGGAGGAGCTCCGCAGCATTTGGGACCAGTCCAAGGTAAATGCATCAATTTGGTGCAACACGTCTGCCCGGCACTGGCTCTGCACCTCTGCGGCACGAGGCTGCTGGTGAGCCCGTGGCTTACCAGCCAAACACCCTTTTCTGGGGCCACAAAGGCTGTGGGGACAGTGTGCGTCAGCTCAGCCCCCCCAGGAGGTGATTTCGCAAGAGAAGTCAGCTTGTGGAGGAGGTTTTTATGGCTGGGGATCAAAGTCCTTGGCTCCTGCCCAGTTTCCCAGAGCTGAGCTGTTGCTCAGCCTGGGTTTGCAGCTGGGTTTGTGGGCCAGTGCTGTGGTGGGGACAGGAGGGGGGAGCCCAGGGCTTGCAGGGGGAGAAAGGCTCTGCTGTCCCAGCTGGGATGCTGGGGCCAGCCTGCTTGTTTCTCCAGTGACTGCTCCCACCACTGGGCACCCCAGGCAGCAGGGAAAATGGGGCTGAAGCCACCCCTGGAGAGGGCAGGAGGAGCTGGGGTTGCTAGAGAAAGGGGCTGGAGGCAAATGGGACTCCCAAGCTTTAGTGGTCAAAGGGATGCAGCTTTGCTTTGCCCAGAGACATTGTGTCCAGGTCCTGCAGGCATCCCAGCTAGTGGGAGCATGGCCAGGTGCTGGCCCTTCCCTGTCCCAGTTTGGGGAACACCAGCCTTACCCCAGGCAATAATCCTGCTTTCTCCATCCTGCTCCATCTCTATCAATCCTGGGCTGTCTTTTGGTCTCCATCATTCCTGGGTCCTCAGCTGCATTAGTTCATTTTGGGCTGTGTTTTATGACCACAAACCTTGCAGAGATCTGTAGAGTGACAGGCAGAGACACAAGGAAGATGTTAACTAACTTTTATAGCTTTGATTATTTAAGAGCATATGTTTACCTAGTGAATTAACCTGCAGGGTCACATTTTAAGACACTGATGTGTTTCCCACCGGCCCATAAGGCAAACAATGTCCTTACCCACACTGTGAGGGTTCTGGGCTCCCTTGCCAGCCCCACACCCAGTACAGACAATAGACTTGTTAACACAACCAACCCCCACCTCACCAGGGGTAGTCAGAGTTTCTCATCTTCTCCTTTGTTCACTGTCTTCATGCAGCGGTGTAGCAAGTACCAGCCCCCAATACCCTTAGTCCTGCAGGACTAAGAAGCCTGGGAACTCTCTTCTCATTTCCAGGATGAATATATTCCCAGAAAATTCCCATCCTGAAGCAGTCTATCTGTGTTGATTTTGCTTTGCATCCAGCTGTATTACCATAACCAGCTATTTGGGCAGGGTTGGCTGTCAACACCCAGTGACTGCAAATGGCAGCAAGGGACCAGGTGTCACCCGCTGTCCCCATCACCATCTGGGGCCAAGGGAGCACAGCTCACTCACACCACCACTATTCCCTGCTGCATT
>NW_009953217.1:5254383-5281756 GCF_000747805.2 Chaetura pelagica
CCTGCTGGACACTTTGTCAGCAGACATTGGACTGGCAAGAAACCAGGCTGGCACTTGCTAGAGAAAAGGGTAGGGAAAAAGTTAAGGGGCCAGGAGCTGTTCCTGCTGTGTTATTATTGGCAACCTCTGTGATAAGGAAAAAAAAAATAATATTAAGAATAGATGTAAAGAGCAACATGTTTTTTTCTCCACCCAGCTGAGCTGTCAAGAATAAATCACTGGGTTTTCTGCAAACACTCGGTGGGGCTGGGGAAATCTGCTGGGAGCCAGAGTGCTTGGGTCAGGGCTGTCCTGCCAAGGGACGGTCACAGCCTGTCCTGGGGACGGAGGGAGCAGGGAACAGGGCCAAGGGCAGCTCCGGGAGGTGTCTCAAGTCCAGGAGTAAGATTACAGGCTGTGGGATCAGCAAAACGCTCTTGTGCTCTGGGTGGTAGTGGCTGTGCCTGGCAAAGGGCCAACCTGGGGGGCAGAGGGGGCTCTGGCAGCCCTGGTGGGGAGGTGACAGATGCTCAGGGGAGAGTAATGAATTCATACGTGACATTTCTGCTCAACACTGAAATGAAGGGTCCTGGCCATGGCCACATCCCCCAGCCCCAGTGCTGGGGTGCCTAGAGGTGCACAGCCCCACTTCCTTCTGCCTGGAGATGTGCAGAGACAAGACAAACATCTTTGCAATCCGTGACCTCCTCATAAAGCACGGATGGCATTTTGTAGTGTGCCTAAAAACAAAGCATGGGGAGAATAGGCTTAACGGCCAGTTCAGCAAAGTGCCTGGGGTGTACTGCAGCAGTTAATCTATAACAAAACAAGTTACATGTTGTGAAAGCTTGGCCTGATTTTTTTTTGCTTTTTTTTTTTTATATATTACTTTATTCAAGCATGCCTATTTTTTTTTTTCAGAGGCGAGGACTCACAAGCGCCCACTTGCAGCAGCAGGGCTGCTCACTTTGTCCAGGAACCGGAACCAGCCTGAGCTTCGTTCAGCCTCCCCACCCCTGCCACCCTTTCATCTGCCATTAAAATCAAAAGAGGCCACGGGGAGCCACAGCGAAGCCAAACCAGATGCTACTCAGAGCCTGTACCAAGGAGATGCCATCCGGAGCTGTAGCAAGGTGCTGAGCAATGGGGAGCAGAGGGGACAGTCTTCAGGTCCATGTCCCTGCCTGTCAAGTGGCTGCAGGATCTGTCCCATGAGCTACCCACACACAGACAAGTCCCTGCCCAGTGTCCTGCATCCTGGCAGGACTGCAGGCAGCCCTGGCACAGGCATTTTCAGCTGGGTTTGAGGGAGCGTTGGAGCCAGGCAGTGCCAACTGCAGATTTCCCTGGGAGGACAGAGCCAATTGCTGCTGCTCGGTCCAGCGCCAGAGGATCAAACATTTGTGGAGCTCAGCCTCATGTGAAAGTGGAAAAAGGGGGAAAATGGAAAAAAACGAGGAAGAGGGGTAACCACCAACTCTACTGATACTGCTGCTGGTACTTGGGAAGCTCAGCTGGCTCAGCCCAGGGGCAGATTTCACTGACTCCTGGTGTGAAAGCTGGAAGTGTTCCCACAGCCTGTCTGCTGCCCTCACCTCTTATATGTAATTCAAATTAGGGACCTACTGCATGGCTCAGAGAAGATAAGCTTGATTTTCAGACCTAACATCCACAGAAACCAGAGAAGTTTCCATGAAGCCTGTTACACCAACAGCACTGGGTAAAGCCCCATCTCTTGTTACAAGCCTTGGGATTTTTTGAGTGGCCAAACAGCAGCGTGTTAATGCTCACTAACAGGCGCCAGAACAACAGCTCATATAGTCAGAGAGCTCAGATGTTGCACCTTGAACCAGCCAGGATCCCTCCAAGGCACCAGAGCTGCAACATAGCTTGAACACCCCATTTGCTGCTTGTGCCCACAGGCTGCAGCCCTCGGTGCTGTTTCCAAGGGCTGCTTTGCCTCTACAGCTCAAATGGAAAAAACAAAGATTAGGAACCACCCCCACACACCCTCTGGCACAGCTGCAACCACTTTGTCATGCAAACCTCTGTGTCATGGTCCCTGCTGTGGTGATTTAACAAGCCCTCTGGACTGGGTGTCTGCCTGCCAAGCTGGCAGCTGGATTTCTAGGAAACCAAAGAATGGGGCAGGTAGTTTTGCTGCAGTTTTGTGGCCTGATGTGATCTGACACTGTGCAGGGGACAAGGACCACAAGCGCTGGCCACCCCATGCTGTGCTCAGCAGGGAGCAAAAGCCTGTGACCAGGTGATGCTACTGCTGCCAAGGCAAGAAGTATCCACAACGTCCAAGTGAGACATCCACACCCAGAGCCCTAAGAAAACCTCCAGTTAGGAGACAGCATTGCATTGTATATCTGTGCAGAGGAGCCTCCAGTAATGCTCAGCTCTCACAGGTTAAGGTGCAGCAAGGTCATGGCATCAGCCGCTGTCTCAGATCTGCCTCACAGAATATTTATTTTGCAGCTCTTTCTGCCCAGGCAAACATTGCCATCAGTTCCCTGACCCAGTAAATGCTGTAACCAAGAGGGCTTTCTAATAAAGGCCCAGGAATCACAGCATGTTACAGTATGGACAGCTTTGCTGGATTAGGAACCTGATTAACGACCTCAGGAGAGATTAGAAATTGCTATTTTGAGAGGGGGTTTTCACAGTGGGTAATCGCCAGCCCCAGCAGGATGGTTTAATCCTGCCCTGGCTCTTTTCCGGGCAAGCAGGCACTGTGATCCAGGGAGGGCAGGCAGGGCTCTCACAGCTCTCCCTGCTAACAGACATGTTTATGTTTTCTGCTGGTTGCTGGCTGACCACAGCAATTACACGGGGGAGTTGTATTTACATGTTTTAACTCTGAAACACTGCGCAAACAGAGAAAGATAATAATTAACTTCGGGAGCTGTTAACCTTCAGCGGGAGTTTTGGCTGGTGAAGGAGAAGTCTGCCAGAGCAAAGGCTCTATTTTGGTAAACATTGAAAGAATGACGAGAAACCTTTTGGTTTTGTATTATGGGTAGGTAATTGAAGGGCATTAATTTGTGTGTGCAGCCTCTATGCTGTGAGAAATTTTCATTGTAAGGGAGAGAGGAAAGAGGCTGGGGGGACAGGGAGCAGAGTGAGGGGTTTGTGAAAGTTGCTGCTAAAGCAAAGGCCGTGGAGCAGGAGGAGCAGAGGTGATAAGGCCTGGCCTTGCTGGAAGGCCATGGGGCTGCAATTCTTACATGCTCATTCTCTGTTGATTATCATGACCAAGAAACAGTATTTAGGCCTCAAATTTGCTGCAGGAGTTTAATCTGTAAAGCTGGGATAGGTTAGTAGTGAAGCAGCATGTTGTCCTCTGCTCTTGAGGCTTGAGCACTGGCCCTGCCAGCTCCTGGCACAGGGGTAGGGTCCAGCTGGGCAGGGGGAAGCACCCTGGCTCCCTCCACCCACTGCCCATCAAACACCACAAGGTATTGGTGTAAGGCCATGAATTGTTAATGCTGCCCCTAGGCAGGAGAAAGAAGGAAGAGCAACAGAAAGCAAAATGTTGCAGACTTTGGACTGTTATGAGCACCATACAAAAAAAAAAGAAAAAAGGTGGGGAATTGAAGAAGGAAGAAAATAAAAGCGGAAGAAAGGGAGGGAAGCTAATTTAAGTAGACAAGCAGAAGCAGATTTACAGTCTTACCAGTTATACTAGGTAAGGAAGTGGAACGTGCCATCCAGTGCAGTAGTGCTTATTTGACCATCAGTGGGAAACAGATGATTAATTCAAGGCTGTAAGGAGATTATGGCCCGAAACATCCTCTTGCCCCAGAGAGCAGCTGCCTTGCCTCCATGGTGAGCTGCTGGGGCATTGCCTCCTGTGAGCTGGGTGCTGGGCAAAGCCTTCTCTGTAGGGCACACAAAAAAGCAGTTTCATTTGCCATTTAACAGAAGGCACAGAGATGGTTAGTTTTGGGGGGGAACCTGAATGGTCACAAAATATCTTTTTCTATTTATCTACACTTTCAGCCTTTCTGCAGAGCAGGCAGTTAAGTCTTGTCTTTTACAGCTTCAGCATTTTCCTGGTAGAGCCCCACCTTCCCAGAGCTGCTGGAATTGTACCCACCCCTCCTGCCCTAGTGCCCTACATACCTTGCAAACACTGCCTTTATGAGACTTTGCACTTGCCTCTTAAAATGGTTTCACAGTATACAGCAGCTCCAGATCAACAGCTTAAAGGTTCACTGTGATAATATCAGCAAGTTTCCCCTGTGCATCACAGAGAATCTATTTATATTTGTTTAGGAAATATATTTGCTTAGGAAGGCCCCCCCAGTCCTCAGAAACACGTGTTTTACATCTGCAACCCATCTCCCAGCTGTAGCAGTCTCTCCCTGACACCCCCCAGGGCCCAATTGCAAAACAAGCTCCTCTCACCCTTGGCAGCCCTGCTCCCCATCACAAGATCCCTGAATTCTAGTGGGTTTTTAAAGAAAGTTTTAGAAAAAAGGTTGTTTGCAAAGACAAACACAGAGTTCCTGCAGCTGGGTTTTGCATTTTTTTCACTTTTAGTGTTGCACCTCTGTGAGAGTAGTTTTATATGATTTTAAAATATTTTAAATAACTTTTCCTGCAGAATAAAGCTTATTTGCTTTGACTTTAAAATGGACAAATAACTTGAATCAGAATTCAGACACAGCTGACTATTAATCCCATTCAACCCAAAGCTCCAAGAAATGAAACCTTTTACCACATTCAGTAACACACCTTCCCTGTGCTCATAACAACACAATGAGCTTTCAGTCTGAATGTACAGGGACTGAAGGTGCCTGTGCAGGTGAACTCCTGCTTTTAGGGACAAAGAAACTTGAAGCAATCCAGTCTGTGATCGGAAATGGGTGTAGCCAAGCTCAGAAATGTTAGTGGTTGTAATCTCAGATGACCTTAATAGTCTGTCTTACGCAATAAGGTACAAGGCTACCAGATTTGACATATATATTATACAGACACACAGACTAGAAAGGTTAGCAATCAGGCTACTGCTTAATTCACTGAAGTTTCAATTCTACAACACTTGAAACATTAAGAGCAAGACAATTTTTTCAGATGCCCATACATTATTACTGCACTGTCATCAGCTCTAGGTCCCAAACTAGAGGCTTTTGCTCACAAATGATTTTGTAAAACTATCAACTTCCATTCAATGTAAAATAAAGCAGCTGATAATTGCTAATAATGTCAAAAAGGTGTTCTGAAGATTAAATAACATTAAGGAACCTTCTTGCAAGTAAAGGGTGAGCCATGATGGTCCATGCTGTGATGGACTGTGCATCCTGACCTTAAAATAGATACAAAGTCCATTTTAAATAAAGGGCTAGTTTGGTCCTGCCATTGCCTTTGCTTGAGCTAGAAACCTCTGAAGTCTGTTTGGGAGAAGGGAAGTTAAGCTACCCTATTTCCTACTAAAATAAATAAATTAGACCATGCAAAAACTGTCCATTACTTCATCAAATATGGAAATGCCTGTTTTGTCTGCTTTCTAGAGTTGTCTTTACTAAGTAAAATCTTTGGGCAATCAGATTTGTACATAACAGAAGCATGGAATCAACTACTGCTGCTGTGGTCATGGAGCAGCTCAGATCCTCAGCTCTGCAGTTCTTTATCTCAGCACAAACCTTATTCAGCAATACTATAGAAATGAATGGGCCAAACCCTCAAATTAGCTCAGCCTTTTCTGATAGAGGAGAAACAGTTAATGCTTAGCAATGACATGGCTCAGCAGAGCTGCTTCACAGCCAAGGAATTACTTTGTCCAGCCCCAGTTAATCCGTGCGTGCCAGTGGCAGTGCAGGTGCTGCGCTCTGCTCTGCCGGCTGGACCAGGCTGGGGAAGAGCCAAGCAGAGGGTGCAGGGCAAGAGACAGAAATGGAAAGAAAACCTCATGTGGGCAGAGTAACCCCAACTGGGGCCCTTTTTACCGGTTAAACTGAGCTTTAGCTGTGACTGTGTTCCTGTTTAGGCTTACTGGATGTTGTAGAGACCAACTGCTGTCCCTACAGCTTCACCTTACAGCTACAGCATCTCATTGCTGGGGGGAGAACCCTCAGTGGAGACCACTGTCCAGTTCCTGAAAATTAACAGGGGCAAAAAGACATCTAATGGAAGGTTCCCAACTTTTAGATGAGGCATCTGTATCTAGAAGTCAGAGATCCTCCACATCTTTTCTAGATGCTAAGAACACAACACTGAAGTTCACATTTTCAAAATTATTCTGGTAAGCCAGTCACTGACAGTTGGTGTCTTTACAGTCAGTTTGCTACACCAAAATTCAATGGGATGTTACCAAGAACATCTTGAATATGGAAGATCCTTCTGCATTATTTGAATCTTTTTAACTTTGATTATATCCTCGTCAAAAATTAGGATTTTATTCAATGAATACCATATGTCTCATAAAATGCCATTTTTATCCTCTTTTTTTTTTTTTCTCCCCAGGTCTGGAAAGGTCCTATTTTTCATTCTCTAAGACAATAAAGCCAATAAAAGATTAAAAAGAAGAATTTTAAAAAAGGAGTCTATCTGAGATGACAACTTATAAGTGCATGAACAGAAGGCCAGCAGGCTGTCTTCCATTTGTCTCAAGATGGAAATACTAGGTTTATCTCATATGTAGAGCATCCCCATGCTTTTGTGAGATGAACTGATGGATTATTGAAGAAACACTGGTAAGACTGCACCAAATGACTTCATCCTCAGCCTCAGGCACTCACTAATTGAACATTCAGTTAAACCAAATAAAACCCAGACTGTCCCCATAATCCTGTATGAGTCCTTGCTACCAGTTTCCTTCTTCACTCTTAAGTGTTCAAATGCAAGCAGCTGATGATTTATATGAATTCTATGTACCCTATTGTTTTATGATGCTAAAAATAATTGAATTGTCACAATTTAGTCTCCCTTGGAGTTAGGAGAATTTCCAGGAAAATTTCATTAACACTTTAATATTACCTAGTACACACCTATATCTTGTACTAGCAGGAAAGTGTGGTGTGAAGCACTTCCGTGAAAATTATTTATTTCACATGGTTTAATATGATTAAGGATAATTCTACACCTGTTTATATAGAAAATGAAATCACTCCAATAGTACCTTTTTACAATTTCAAAGGATATTTTTACTAACAGTAAACAAAGCTTTTTTTTTTGAGATTTGTTTAAACTAAGGTATTGAAGTATTTTCAATTAGTAACATTAATAATTCATAATGAAGTCCCAGTTTGCTCTTGTAATCACAGCCATTAAAATAAGTATGACCACCTTCAGATCAATGTGCAGGAGAAAATATGGCTTTGCTTGGCCCAACAATTTACTAAACCTTCACTGAGTGCCACAGACTGGATTTTTAAACTGAAAAGGATCTAGAGGTTACAGCAGTTGCCAGGTTGAACATGAGCCAAGTGTCCCCCCACTGTAAGGAGCAAACTGTATACTGGGGTAGGTAGGAAAGTAGCCAGTTTATCACAGAAACTAGTCTCCCTCCTGCTTAATCATCCGTTCTTACCCAAATGCTGTTTTGCAGAGATTTTTCCACTGAAGAATCCAAGAGCCACTGTTAGAGCCAGGCAGTGATGTACTGACATAAACTTAAGGAAAAGCTCCTATTGGACTGTTGGTAGGATCCCTTCAGTTGTACAGGCAGCACACTGTGTCTCCTGCACATACACAGGTGGAATAAACCTGTGTCATTATCAAGTCCACTACAACCCAGGCTCCTGGATGGAGAAGACCAATCTTTATCATATCCTTGTTACTGATTCACAATGTAGACTTTAACTCCATTAACATGAGAAAAGCATTAATCTGAGCAGAACTACAAAAGTTTCTCCCAACCAAAGCAGAAATAGCAGACTGAGAGTGCCTGTGCTCAGGGTGGTCCTCTGCTCCACAGATGATCAAGATAACACAACAGAAAGCACACCCACACTTCCTACAATTACTCTGAAAGTTTGTTTAGTGGTGTGCACAGACTGACTCTTTTTAAAAGCACTCTGCAAAGGTTCCACAGTTAGCTCAAAATGGACAAAAGCTCTAAAACTAGCACAATCTTCTATAATTTTGAAAGATTAGATCAAGGAAAAACACACATGTTTAGTGGCAGCCTTAAAAACCACATAAAAACCAGATTCAACTCACATTTTTAAGTTTTTAAGAGCAACTAAAAGCACTGCCTTTTCTCTCTGGCCTTATCAGAGAATAAAGCATGACAATTTACTTAACAAGAAAAGATAGCACAAAACCAAAAAGTAACTCACCAAAACAATTGAAAGCTTTTATTGTGATACCTCAAGTAGATACAATATAGTGAAACAACAAATGATGTACAGTATTGCTAGGACAAAACAGCAACACAGCCATATCACCTGTAAAAGAAAGCATCATAAAGAGTTTAAGAAACAATGAGGCACAACTCAAACTGCCATTTACGACTCATGCTTTAGGCCTCAAACCATTTGTAACAGTCCTTTCAAAAGAAACCTCTGAAGTGTCTGTTCCTTTTGCAGTAAGTGTTTATACTGCTGGTTGGCTTAACATGAGTCTCAATGAAGTACGATAAAGTGTCCAAAAAGGTTATCAAGAATTCAACAGCTTCTTCCACCCATCACCATTATTATCAAAGAGTGGAGATGTTCAAAATTTGGTCTGTGAGACTGTAGGTCACGACTGTTGCAATCTGACTGCTGAGATGAGCGTGCAGAAGCTCCACAAGCATTACTGAGGGAAGTGTAAGTCCGCCAAAAATGGTACCCAGCACTCATGAACCCCTGCACTAACTTGATACACCAGTAAGACACAAAAATGACCATGTGGTTATGGTGGCAGTGGTGACTTTGTCAGAACCTCTGAGGCCAGATTTTAATCCAAAAAAAGTTAAAAAACTAATTCCCCTCCTCTCCCACAGAGTCTGAAAGACTGCAAGCACACAAGGCATACCACCCCAGCTGGCCATGACATTAGGCCTTGCTAGGGGGATATTTAAGATGGAATTACAACAAACCTCATTAACACAGTTTGACATTTTATAGCTTACAGTGAATGAGAGACATTCATATTCTGGCCTTTTTTACTGGCAGATAAAATTGAGATTACTAGACTGGTAAAAGTCTAGCAAAAATACAGCAAGAGTGGTGAGGCTGTTGTGCCAACAATCCCTCACCAAATTCTGCAGCTTATTTCACAGCAAGTTTGCAACTTAACTGATTTTTTTTATAGATGGCAGCATTGCCTTTTATTAATCAAAAAGGTACTTTGGAGCAACCAGCCAAAGAACAAGTTTAGTGTTTGGAGGCAGATTCAGTCGGGACACTGCTACAGCCACTCTTACAGCTGATATTTTGGACCTAGACAAAGAATGTGTGGTCAGATTACTAAAGTCACATCAAATTATCATTAATTACTTTAGGACAGGTGTGGCTTTAGAGGTTCAGAGGAAAGAAATCTTCCAATACATGTACATTTTTGCTAGCAAATTCCTATGCATCCCAATGAACATTTCTTCTAAGCCAGCTCATAGTAAGTTCATTTGGTCCAAGAAAGAGCCAGCAAGAAACAAAGGTTCACAAAAGCTTTTTGTTACAGTTTATAAAAAACAAAATACAAAATAAATGTTAAGACCAACAATAAAAATAACCAGTACAAGTAACCAAAGTGCTCAAGTTGGAGGGGAAGTAAACTTGCCCAGAGCAAACACATACAAACTTTAAATATAATCTTTAATATATTACAAAAATTGGTTAGAGGGAAAATGCTTTAGTAAATTTTTTTTTTCAAGTAAGTTTACTTTTCTTTCAAATGACTGCTGGAGGGTTCAGTGTCCAGACTGACTTCACATCAGCCAGCAGCCATTGCTATCTGGATTCTACTTTCACCAAAACCAATAACAAGAACTCTCTACATCTTTACAAGGGGAGAAAATAATCATTGATGCTGCCAAGCAACACAGGAAGAAAATTCACATATTCCCTCAATAAATGAGCCTCAAGAATTGTTACATGGCAGCATGAGATAGTAATTCTGTACTAATTCTACTCTTTACTTCTTCTATGTGTTCTCTCTTAAAAAGACCAAAAAGAATATTGCTTTGTTTGGTTCTTTTAAAAGCCATAAACATCACATATAGATCATTAACTCTTTATGCCAGTAGTCTGAAGCTCTATGTGCTAAGCACTTGATGAAGTCCCAACCTTTGGCATCAATGTTAATTAAGGTTTTGGTGAAAATGTCCAGTTTGAAATAGAGATAATGCACTGAAGAAAGAGGTTGAACTTCTAAAAATCAGACTGTGTTGCAGACAGCATTAACTTACTAACAGGAGATACCTAAACCCCTAATTTTAGAGAGAAAAAAATTAAATACATATTTTCAGTAATTTCAACTCTTTCCTGAAAAGCAGCCATTGCTTTTGTCCTCAGTCTGGTGTACTGCTTCAGCAAGTCTGTAGCCAGGAAACAAGAAAAGCCCAAAGATACACAGACCTCACATAAGCGCGTTCACAAGTATCTACATTGCAACTGGACTTTGAAGCCAACACGAGCATTTTGCTGATAGAAGTTGTAGTGCCTTCTTTGTTGGCAACATACATTACAACAAAGGAAAACAAACCCCTCAAGAATTCCAGGTCAAAAAAAAAAATCAAGAGACAGGCCAAAGCCTGTCTTGCATCAGTGACATTGTTAGAAAGGAGACTTTGAGCACATGAAGTACAAACGTGTAAGCCACAAAATCCAGACTGAAGACAACTGTACTACCTCAGGTCTCTGGACTGGAATCCAACAGCTTTAACTACTTCTCTACTTCTTTTATTTTTAATTCATAGTTAGAAATCACTACAACATCTTGAATGCAGTTTAAGCCAGCCTGCATCACAGAGAATGCGTACACATGGGCAAACTCTCTCCTCTCTCTTCCTCTCCACAAAGACACTGGAAAGCTGGTTTTAAAGATTTCTATTGCCCCTACCCATTGGCATAATTTTTCACGTATGACAAAATTTCTAAAGTGCAGCAGAGTTCAGAAAGCCTATCAGGGATTCCCAAAAATGTAACAGCAGCAACAGCACCTACGACTTAATTTTGCAGGTGCCATATTAGAATATTTATTGAGAGAAAACAATTTTGTATTGCAAGGCTTCCATATGGTTCAGTTATAGTACTTATGTAGTGTTAAAGGGTTGGTTTTTTTCCAAACATTTTGTCCTGAAGCATTAAGAGGATTAAAATACAAAGTCTTAAGAGACTGTTCAATTTGAAAATAAAGTTAGCAATTCATGTAGAGCATTTCTTTCATAGTTGCTCAGAATTTGAATGCACCAACAGCTAACACAGTGCACACATTTTCCAGAAGTTTCTCTCATTAACTCATTCCATTTAAGAAACAGTGTGACAACAAAAGAGAAGGTGAGTTCCATATAATTTTTTCTTATAAAAAGGTACTTGGGGATGATTTAGCCAGCAAACCAAGAAACCCTTTCCCCACCCCCAAGTTTTAAAAACTATCTTGTTATTTTATTTTATGAAAAACTGAGTCAAACTTCCCTTCCCTCTTATTACCCTTCCTTTTCCTACAGGTACAATAGTAATTGTCATGTCATAGGCTCTGGCCATTTCTCACAAAAATAAATATTTTTGTTCAAATGTAGCGAAGCAGAATAACTCAACAAGTTTCCTTGATATCAACCTCTTTGTCCAGTGCATTAGGACTATACAGTTACATGGAACCAGCCATAAAACTTCACTGATGCACAAGTCCCTGTTACTGGCAAAGGTACAGTACCAAAACTTTTATTTTAATACACTGACTAAATTAAAAAAAAAAAAAAAAAAAAATATTATACATATATTTTTCTTTTTTAATCTTGCAAGATATAGTTTTATGAATTTCTTATCCAGCAAACTCCTTAGGGAATATGTTGGTCTTAAATGAACATAATCTATAGAATCATCAATTTAAAATTCTTCTAAGGTATTTATTAAGATACCAAATCTCTAGCATAACCTTTCCTAACAACTTGAGACCTGCTAACTTCAGTCAGTGCAATTCAGTTTGTTTTTTTTAAGTGAGCACTGTACCTTTAACCAATTCACCTACAAGATGTACATAGGTTGTGGTACACTCAAATTTAAAAGAGAAATTAATAACTATAATACTGCATCCTCTTCACTGCCAAACACATCAGAAATTGCTACATATAAAAAAAGCACCCCATCCCATACATTCTTTCAGACTGCTCAGATATAGAACTTCTACAGGACTGGAGTGTAGGTGTTTAGGCAAGAAGCATGCACAGCAGAAGGTAGCATTAAAGGCATAGGTCAGAGATAGATGCTAACCAGTAAAATCCGTTTTCAGTTAGTGAACTGTTTCTCTAGTTTGAGAGAGTTTAGAAAAAGGTCATCCAAAATGTTCCAAAACAACTGTTCACACAGTAATACACGTACAAAAAGAGGGAACTTACACAAGGAGAAAAGGCAAACATGGCCTGAAATAGCCACTTACACTACACTACCCATTTGTGAGGTTTCAGAGTTCAGTGATACTCTCAGGGCCACTCTAGCCAAGCTCTTCCTGTACTTTGCGTTAGTCCTTGTAAAGCATGTTCCACAAAATATTGTCCAAACAGAAGGAAAAAGATTATGATTCACTCCCAGCCATTGTCTTTTATCATGTGGGCAAGTTCAATGATAAATTTTCCTTCTTTGTATTTCTGACTGCTCTCAAAAGCATGTTCCTGCAAAGAAGAAAAATCAAGACACAGAATTAAACTGGGGCAATTAAGTGTTTTAAGTGTCAAACTTATCAAAGACTGAAGTAGATTGCTTACGTATTTCCATCCAAGAGTGGTTTTACAGTTTTCACAATAGATATCTGCTACAGCATGTAAACCTGTCAGAAGAACTCTCTCCTCTGCTGGACCACAGCCCACATTTACCCTGGAAAAAAAAAAAAAAAAAGGAGAAATTACATTAACTGCAGGAGTGTTTCTTTTCTTACCTGTTACCTACTTTTCTCCAGATGACAAAAAGTAATTATAAAAATAAAAAAATGGCCTTACTTATTCAATGTTGTAAAAGTAACTTCCTCTGTTTCACTGGGCTGAAGGAGAGGAAGAAATAAGGGGTTTGGTTTCTGTTTCAGGTAGCTAGTCTAAACTGCAAAATGTTGGTTATGCCCACTTACTCACATCAACAAAGACACCCTAAATAGTTAAACTTTCAGAAAACAGAATACTAAGCAGTAATTGGACACCTCTGGAGTTTAGGGCTTTTCTTCAAAAACAGTTTGAGACCTCTATAATGGAAATCTGTACCAGTAAATCAGCACCAACAGCTGAATTTAGAACCAGCTCCAAAATAGCAGCAAGGATAAAGCCTCATAAATATTTCTTTGCTAAAGATCAGCAGACTAAGCCATGATGAACTAACTGCAATATCAAAACAAAACACCCTATCAAATACTGCATCAAGCTAATTTTTCATTAATAAGAGTGCAGAAAACATGAGACAAGACTAAACCAAGTTTTTAGACAGGGTTAAACAAAGGCAAGAATCTGCTATTTTTGCTGTTGTATTTGCAGACTCTTACTACTATAATTATACTAGAAGTCCCAAGTCACGACTGAATAACTACAGCTAAAAAGAACTTCAAGGATCTACAATCAAATCCTTTGCAGTTACAGTTCCATTCTCCTGGTCTAAAATAGACTAAGACACTTAACTGCATTTATTTTTCTAAAATGCTGCAACACAATAAAATGCTGAAAATAAAGGCAAAAATGCAATCCTGCATATCAGAAACTTAAAATACATCCACTAGCAAATCCAAAGTGTCATATTATGGGTAGGACATGCCTAAAATTGCAAATATTAGGCCTGATAAGACCACAGAGATCTTTTGCTTCTAGCACATTTGCAGCATTCAAGGTCATTTAAGATGTACCAAGTTTACTGAAACATTAACCTGTAAATGTGTCTAACTATCGCACTGGAAAATTCTTTACAGCAGAGCTGTCTAAAGAAAATTTACAGTCACACAATATATTCTGACTTCTGGAATATCTCAGAATGGCAACTCTTACTCAGGAAAGTTACCATTACATACACAAAAGTAATTTCACATTAACACCCCCCCTAAACTTTCAGCTATTGGCAGAATTATTTAAAATACAAGATAAACTAATGTGTGCAAAGGGATCCTTACAAACCAGCTCAGTAGCTCTTTAATAACTACTGCTGGTGAGCAAAGCCAGTGTTAAAAGGAACAGGGCAAAGTGCAGCTACATTAATTCCTACCTTTTCCACTTAGGAAGCATACAAATAAAACGACAGTGTAGGCAGTGTGCATAACCTTAACAACATACTTACACAGAATTAAAGAGGTAGGCTCGTCCCTGGCTTCCCTGGAAGGACTGCATTAAAAAAAACCAAACAAAAACACTTGTTAAAACCCACAAAAACTCTCAACAAACAAAAAAATAGTTCCAGAAGAATATGTTAGTAAGTATATAAGCATAATACAGATAAAAACTATTTCAGCTGATTTACTTTATATCAATTCTTTATAGGAAAGCCTGATCAAAGTTGTCAGTCACAGTAGATTTTTAGCAATGATTGAAAGTTAAGTCTTATTGCTCAAAATAAGAGGTCTGTAATATAAACAAAATGCACTTTTTTCCTACTCCTCTGCCAAGATGCCAATTCTTATTTTCCTAGACATCCTTCATGCTAATTAAAATGGTCTGCTTTTAACTCAAAGGGAATTATTTCCATCTCCTCTGGCCTCTCCCACTACATTGAAAAGATGATTTATTTCAATTTCATTACATCATTTAATGTCTCACCAGCAAAATTCTGGACCAAGCATAAAACCAGCATACTGCATTCAGGAAATGTATCTGATCAGTTTAGAAGCTCAGACTTTATTTTAGTAAAACAACTGTTATCCTCAAATGCCCAAGCATAGCCATATGCTTTCAAATCTCTCACATGCCTAACAGATTATGGACAAAAGATGACTGTTAAACACTTTCTTGGCTGGATCTAAATTAGTGGTTTAGTCCAGAGCAGTAGCACAGTTTGCACATAAAACCCCTAATCAACCACACTTACTGGGGGTTGCTTTGGCTTGCAGAGCAGTTTCAGTGCCTGTGAACTAAATCTTTGTTCCTCCTGTACTGACCTAAACCAGAAGCTATTCTACTGAGCCCTCTACAAACACTAGTGAAGACATAAGGCCTGAACCTAGGATCAGACAGCCTTCAGCTACAAACATCCTGGCAAACCTTGTGAGCAAACTAGATCCAGTCATAGGTAAAACATTCAAAATATATGTAAGACACATCACTGCTTTCATCTGTTGATTTGTTTCTTCTGTTTTGAACTACTTAATAAACACTGCCATTATTTCCCATTCTAACAGGATCACACTCTAATGGAATTTTTCTTTTTTCTCTCTTCCATACTGAATTCCATTTTTAAAAATCCCTGTCTTAATTTTTTTTTTAACCAGAATTTCCATTCCCTAACCTACTCTGAAAGAAAATTAACAACCTTATCCATGCTGAAGAGAAAGTACAATTGTTTTTACAAATCCTTGCAGTTCTAGTATTGAAGATCATAAACCAGCTTTTCTGAAACCTACATAGGCCATCATGGAATATGCTGGGAAGGAAAATCTCACCTCAAATATTTTTTAACAGTTTTAGTAACACTAGGCAGAAGGACCTTTCTGCAATGGATTCTTCTGACATGTATTTACTTACTTAATTAAAAGTCACTTGACACCAAGAGATATTTTGCTAGTGTGTAGCTATTAGCACCACAACACAAGTAACAGTTGTATCTTCACTTACTCAAAACATTTTGCAAAAAAAAAGATGTAAAAGGGAAACGTATAAATCAACACTTTTTGATCAACATTAATGAGATTATTTACCACAACAAAGAATATTAAAAGAAATCCATGACTCTGGGCTACTCTAAGTAGCAATAGTGCAATGTACTTGCATACAGCTCTTAGCTACTTGTAAAATTTCACCTTAAGATCAGAAGTTCTACCTAACAATTTATAGTGTTAAAATTTTATTTCAGGAACCATTTTAAAGAATAATTAAATGGAGATTTTTATTGACAGTTCTTTACCTATAGCAAAGACAAAAGAAAAGGTACTCTCTCCATTAGCCAGACCTGTAAGTCTTATTTTACACAAGGCAAGGGAAAAAAAGATAGGCCATGCAGTACAGTGAAAGCTAAAACTTCAGGTAGGGCTGACCCTGAAAGGAGAGACTCGGGTGAGTACAGACAATGAAAGCTCTGCCAGAAAGTAATCCTGACACCTTCCTTTAAGACAATCAACCAAAAAGACCTCCACTAGTTCAATTCTCCTGAGATGCTTAGACACGCACCACAAAACTGACAGAATCGTACAAAACCTCCAGTCTGCAGTTTCTACAGAAAAAGCAGTGGTCTCTAAGTAGAGCCAGTATCTGGCAATAAATTACAAAGCAGAGTATTTACTGCAGATGAAAACAAAAACTATTCATTTATATACTCTCAAGAAGTGCCCACTAACAAATTAGTAACTAGCCCAAGCCAACCCATGAGTTTAGGCAACTGCAGTAGTGCAACCCCCAAATTTTATAATCAAAAGAAAACACTTGAAAGGTCCTCTTATTAATTAAGAAGTAAACGTAAACTTGAACTTCCTTGCTTCATGTATCCAAAATTCAGAAAAAGAACTTTCAAAGCAATGATGACAATTATTTTTAGTTAAGCTACTGTAAAAATTTTTTAATTAAAGAAGTTGCTGCCATTTCTCCTTGCTTTAAAAACTTTATGTTGTGAATTAGAATTTACAAATCCTTTTTCAACTTGCACCAAGAAATACTCTCGCCTATTAATCATGTGCTAGTTTATTTATTTACATGTAATTACACATACTAATCACACACAAATTGACAGGTTTTTTTTGTCTGGTCCTATCATACCACTTTTTAAACTACTTAGATGCCATGCTTGAAGTTCTCCAGCTAGCTGGGAAAGAAAAAGACTCCAGAGCTAACAAAGTCAGGAGACTTTTTGAACTACGTTATGGAATTATTTCTGCCAAGTTTATGTTTAGTCTTGACATAATATCACCTAATAAAAGGTCTCCTTTGACACTGCATTTCTTAAAATTAAGCAGAGGGCAGTAACAGGATGCCAGGAATAGCAGAAAAAGAAGCTCTTCCCCTCTCTTGTTTCATAAGCTGCAAAAAAACCTCTAGCCAAATGAAATACAAACCGCAGGTTGGAAAGTACTGCTTCAGTTGTTCTTTTCTCCTGATGTATTTTTAAAGACTACTTTTCTTTTCTTGCACCCTTTCCTTCATTGCCCTAAACACACATACTTCTAGCTGTTCTTACTCTCAGAAATGGCCATCTTCATTACCGTCCAATTTTCAGGATTATCAGGGTACAGTGAAGGGAGAAGCAACACAAAACAGAACCTTTTCCTGGGATGGTGGTTTTAGAAAGAAACTCTGTTCAGAAACATTTCACTATGAAAAGCTCCTCCATTCCCACCTTCTCTAGCAGAGTTTGGCTGATTCATTTGATACTATCTTTCTTATCTACATACATGTTTAGAGGCTAAATAATATATTTACATGCCATAGAACAAATATTTCTTTACCGAGCTGGGAAAAGCGAGTCCTTCCATGTTTACATCACTCACAGATAACTTGACCTGTGGCAACTTGTGTTCTGGAACAGAGAACTTGGGTCTAGCCAGCTCATACTTCCCTCTAAAATCAGTGTCCAATCACAATGTTCCAAGTATCATTGAGCATTTCATGGTCTGCAGTGCATCCATTTCAAACTCTTACACACTGACTGAAGTAAAAGCACTGTCAATATACTAATTTTTAAATTCCCATACCTTTTAATTTTTAGTAATTTCTTAACTTGTCAGAACTTGGCATGAATAACTGAGATTTTTTTTCCAAAAAAACCCTGTATTCAGACAACACAGAAAGGTATCCATCTGTCACATATGCATTCTCCTGACCACAGCATATTGATTAGGTAGAAGATTTATTATCAGAGCTGTACCTCCTGATGCATCCTGTTACTAGAAGTGAAAGGAGGACAACTCATTTTGGCTCTTGAACTGCTTGCTAGGCTTGTAATTCAGCTATAAACAGTTATTTTGCATAACCAGAAAAAAAATAAATAAATTAATACCGAACAAACATTTGTTTTCATCAGCACTAAGTTTCTCACACTACGGTGTATGAATCAGTGATACTGATATGAATTTCAAGAGACCAACAGGTTAAACGCCTTGTGTATCAACTCTTTAAAGGAAATGAAAGAGAATATTTTAAATGGCAGTGCCAAGGACTAACAGGCATAACTGTTCAAACCAGTCTCCAGACAAACTGCTCTTCTACAGAATAAACATCATCTATGCAAAGGCAAACTTTTATTTTACAGCATTTGTTCAGCACTTTCAAGATTGCTAACACGTAACCAAAACAAAACATTCTATCAAAACTGGCAGAATTCCAAGTCTGAAATGTCTCACCCAGTAGAGAGGAATTAGAAAATTGTGGCAAGTGTGACCAACTGTCATCAATAATGACTCACATCAACCAGAATTTTTACTTAGAAGCTGGGCAATTTATCAGTTCAACTAGTATCTCCAGTTAAAGAAACATGAAGTCTGCTTTTCCATGATTCTCAATAATACTGCATTGATTTAGGAATTAACCTTGTCCCCAGAAAATCTGCATCTTTGACTAGTTGTCCCTTCCTACAGGAAGATCTAGAAGATCCCTAAATTTTTCTTGTTTTAGAACAGTTGAAAATGCCTAGAAGGTCTGATAGTGTAAGCCAAACTCTTTAACTGTGCTTGGGAACTACAATAAGGTCGCCTGCAACTGGAGTCTGGCATCATGATCTTTTCAAGTTATCTGACAGATCTCTGTCATCAAGATATTTTGTAGTAAAAAACCTTCATAAATGTTTCACTTATACAGTAGTGCATAACTGCAGAATTAGATATGATCTATGCTTCTAAAATTAAGCCTGTCATTACCTCTTAACTCCAGGATTAGCTGTTTTACAGAGGAGAAAAGGAAGTACCAGTTGGGCAGAAACATATTTACTGCCCTAGGCAGACCTAAGGACATGGGTGGGGGAAGGGAAGCTACTAAAAAGTGTATGTAATTAATTATTCCCCACAGATAGGATTAGATTGTATGGCTAGACATCATGCTCCACAGAGAACATCCAGAGAAACCACCATCTTTCTTGTGGCTACATCCAGAGAAACAAGCCTCTCAGAGAAAAAAAAAAAAACCATCAAGAGAGTATTTATGAAATTAGGCCTATTCTCAAGTTTTTCAGCAGGGAACAAAAATGGCCTACAAGCACACAACAGGCCCAACTATCTTTTCAAGTGCCCACTACATCATCAGTATCACCAAATTGAGTTAAGCTAAGAAGAGCAAGTTTATTTAAAGACAATAAACTCTTTTAAATATTCCTCCCTAACTCCTCAGTTAAAGACAGCAAGACATAAAGACTGATTGCTAAGCAAGGCTAAAAATGTTTTGGTACCTTTGGTACCTTTCCTTCTCATCAATAATATAACAGCAGACATACTGAATGCCTTGAAGAGCTAAATTTATCCAAGATTGTTCTTGTAACCACAAGGAGCAAGGATTTCCCAGGGAAGTCAATGACAGTTACATACATATATACCTTCACAAGGAACTTGCTCTTGAAAATCTGACACAACTAGTCTTGTCAGTGACTTCATGTGACTTTTTCCCCCCTCTGGTCAGATAAGCTTTGCAATGAATGATGAAGAAGAAAGTGAGAGGATTTATACACGCATCTATACAAAGTAATCCAGATTTTCTTCCATCCCCAGCATTAAGGTACATTGTAAGACAATTCAACAGTCTTTCAGGCAGGTCAACGTTGAGTAACAAAGCATTATCCTTTGCAATATACCCACTAGGTTTCAAGATTTCTATTAGGTATTTGTATTTCTTTGTAATTTGTTGGACACTGGCTGAATTTCTAAACAATTACTGGAACTTAGAGGGTACAAGCCATTCTCAAGTGCTTTGGAACTTACACACTTCAAGCAACATTTGCCTCCTATAAAATTAACTAATGCTAATAATTACTATGCATTCTCTACCTTTTACAAACAAATTCTTTCAGTTAAGCCTTTCACAAAACTTGTTTTAGAATCACACTCGTAACATTTTGTACAGACCACACAGGTGGCAACCTCCCCTGGACTTGTAAGAGTCTTGCACAACTGTTCCCTCAAAACTTAATTATGTCAATTTTTAATCTGTTGGGATTTTTAAATTATTAACATACACTGTTTGGTTGCTTTTTATGTGCATTAATTTAGAACATTTTTAATACAACAACAACAACTGCCTCCTATGGCATGTATTTTTTTGCCTTGCTCTTCATGAAGGCCCACGGTTACTTGCTGATAAAGGTTACTTCCCTTCTGTGCCTGTAGCCATAGTAGGATATTATTTAAAATAACCATTTGATTCTTTAAAGAAATAAAAAAGCTGCAGGTCCTTCACCTGTCCTCTGAATACCCCCAATGTAGTGAAGACTGGTTTGCTCCTTCTAATATTATTTTTATAAAAATGTTTAATGTTCACTTTGAAGCCTTTGCCAAAGGAACCAAAAATCCAGCACCTGCAGACGTGTTAAGAATGCAAATCAGGGGTGTCTAAGAGGTACCTACACCACTTCAAAATTACACTTATTTCAATTAAAAGTCATTATATATCTTTCAAATTGTAGTGCTTACCCCAAGATGACTGGGTTATAAATTATTATGGCAGCTGTTCATACATATGTCCAGCTGTACAAACAAATGTTTGTCAACATCTCTACTACTGATGACTGGGACTCCTGTTCTCAGACTTCTTCCTACTCCAGCTTTCCCCAGGTTTCTCCCTAAACCCAGAAAACACAAGGTTATAGAGTGAAAATATATAGAAATGTATCTCTAATCACTAACATCTAAGTTAATTTCACCACAAGGCAACACACCAAGTCCTTCCTTAGTTGCAGGGAAAACTAAAACTACAGGTTACTATGAATTTGGGCAGGCAGCACATTTTTAAATTTTTATACTGCCTTTTTAGTCTTATTTCTAAACCATGACTTCTGGCTGCCATTTTATCACCAGCAAGGGCACAAGGAAGAAAAAAAAAGCTTGATGATTCATTCTAAGGCACAAAAAAGATCCTGCTGCTCAAACAGAACAGAAATAAAATGAGAAGGTGACTCGTGGATGCTGCCACCCTTGTCAGACAACTAACATCAACAGTTCTCAGAAGCAGAACTGCCAATCTGTATTGAAGTCTGGTATTCTGAGGACCAGAATCAAAGGCATGATTGCCAGAAATATCCAGTGCTCTTTGCTTCACCACAACAGACCAACATTTAAGACAAACACCACTCATTTCACAGCATAGCTTATCATTTCATCTTGGAGACATTATAGCATCAGGTATAACAAATGGTTATACCTCAAAGCACATTAGAAAACTACTTGTTGCTGCTTTTAGTTAAGAGTGCACCATTTATTTTGGCTTTTTCCCTGACCACACAGAAGAAGAAAGCAATGATCACCTTGCACCCAGGAAATGTGAGGCAGTTACAGCACAGTACCAAGTACTGTTTGCCTTTATCTGCTGAAGAGTATTTGTGGCACCAGGATTCAGGAGGGATGTTGTGAAGTAAGCATTTGGAAAAAAGTGTATTTAGTGAGTGTTACCCAGAGCTTTGCTTTTAACTGGACCCTCAAAGTAAGGCAGGAAGAGAAGAGAAACACCAAGTTGAACTCTGCTCATCAATCAATGCAAACTGTACTGTTAAGTATTTTTGCTGCAGCTGGGTAGTAACTAGGATTCTAGACATTGTTAGTATAAAAAAAAGACATCTCTCTCATTAATCTAACTTTATTGCAAATATTGTGTGCATCAATGAAGGCACTTTAAGAGAACTTCAAAAAAAATATTAATATAAAATACCTGCTCTGACACAGAACTGTAAAAGGACTAACAGATGAGTGCAAGTTATGCCTACACATGTTGTTTAGGGTATTTCTTCAGTCTTTATTTTCCAGGTGAACTTGGATTTTCATTTGAAATAAATCAAACTTTATCTCCTCTCACCACTCCCTCAGGACAGCACTACTTATTTTTAATGATCCAAGTGTATCTAACTATTGCTTTGCAGTTGTTTCCATCAGAAGAACTTCTCCAATGTTGGAATATATACAAGTCAAGCTTGAAGGAGTTTTTTTCAAAGCTATGTTGCAAATAAAAGTACAATAGATGAGAAAGTATTTTTTATTTTACAAACATACAAAAAAGATACACCTCCCATTTAAATATATTTATCATTATCACAGAGATTTAAACAATAAAATATACTCAAGAAATCTTAAATTGACAGAATATGGATCAGCTGTCAAATAAGCATATCGTCAACCTGGAAGTACAGAAACTGTTGGAAAATGTTCTCACTGAAAATTATGGAAGGTAGAAATAATGCAGAATCCACATCTAACACCCTTCCCAACACTACAAGAAGCAACTTTAAAGTATTTGTATTTACTAGATATATTTAAAGAGTTCCCCATGTTCTCTGAATTTTCTCTTTAATATTTAAAATTATTTATGAAGGTGTAATGTAAGCAAGTGATTTGCTTAAGAACATACTCAAAATATTCTGCTGACCAGAACTTCCAAGACTTTGGAGAACAACTGGCTCATGTGGTAACTGTGGCAACTTAGCTGACATGCAAAAGTTTCAAGTTCACTAAAATAAGAGTTTCCTAGTAAGTATCTGTGCTTAGACTGCACTTTTTCCATTAATTTATACATCAAGATACACAGCCAGCCAAGTTTCAGTCTTTATGTAGGCATCTGTAACTTGAAGTTTAGAAGATACTAAACCCTCCCACTAGTTTTTGGCCAAGAACATGTAGTGAATAATGAAGCTATTATTGCTTGTCATTTAGAATCCAGTGTTGCCAAAACCCAATACTCAAATTCTGAAATTAACAGAGAAAAATTAAAATGCATTCACATTACTATTGGAATATTTATCTTGTTTTTGCTGACCTTAAAATGAAGTAAGATCACTCAGTATAAAGTGATTAAGTTTTTTCAAGTTAACACAAGTGAGTCCTCCCTCTTAATTTCTTTCCATCATTTATACATGCAGCTTGCTCACTGTTTCACGTTTGATGTGTCACATCACACATACCAAGTTGAAGGAAATAATTGTTTAGGGGAAGAGACTAAAGGCAGAGCAGAAGTAAGGAAGCAGTAACACTGCCAAGAACTGTCAGCAATATCCCTGTTTGAAACAAAAAGTTGCCTTGAGTTCTAAACAAAGATCAAAAAGATAAGTTAACACAAGAAAAACATTATGGAGAAAACCCATTATTTCCTGACAGTCTTCTAAGGGATAAGCAAGGAGATACTTTCTCCTCACCCCAAGAAAACCTCATCTCAGAATAGCATTCTCATCTCTTCATCACTCAAGAGCAGCATCACCTTAGTGCTGTCGAACACACAAACAGACAGGAACAATAGATTAAGTTAGTTACAAAGGGTTCACCACTACAAATTTTATTTGATTAGTTAAATAGAAAACAATTGGTACTAAACGTTTTGAAAAGCAACTGAAGTGTTTTTTTCCAGGAAAGGATTAAGAGCAAATCCATCAGGAGCTTATTTGAAGCAAATAATTAACCAGTCTGTCAAGTATTTATCCCAAACTTCAAGTTTTCCTACATCCTTCATACATCACAATCTTGGTTTCTTCCAGCAACAGGCAAGAAAGACAGGCCTAGCCTGTTTCAAGGATCCACACATCCTCTAAGCTTAAGACAGTCCACCTACTTTGAACATCTTGGCTAATCGTATTCCTTGGGAACTCGTATACAGCAGGAGTAAATGTGTTTACAGATTCCATAAGAGCAATGGAACATTCTGGAAACAGCCAGTTCTGTGACTTTAAATCAAGTAAGAATAAAAACTAATCTTTATCTGGAATAACCATGCCAGAATCCTTTCCCTACCCAGAGATCCATGTTTTCTTCTGCCAGTTTTCCTTAGCAGACTTCTCAGATACAATAGCTCTCTAGGTACCTACCTGACAGCAGACAGAAGCTGTTAATATGGAGAATATATTAGGTCAGCCTTTATGTCACATTCAAAAGTTTCCAGAATATATCCAATCCTCAGTACACAACATGTATGACCCAAGAGTGAACCCAGGGAAGATACTTTGAGGTATTCATCAATTTGCATCTCTTATCTACTGGGAGCAGTGATACAGTGATAACCGTTTTGGTTAAGAAATAATTCATGAGGTCTCTAAACAAACCACTTGCCTTGGAGATCAATTCGTCGTGGTTGGCTAGATGGGCCCTGCAGTGGATGCAGCTGTAGGTGCGATGACAGTTTGGCAGGTAAGCCTGGAACGTTTTTGATTTTGTCATTTTTACCATCTCTGCTGGTGGCTCCTCACTCAGCTCAGGGCTGGCACTTGAAGAATTACAACTTTGCTGAACTCGCTGACAGAAGAAACACTGGAATATGCAAGCAAAAGCCGTTGTTGTTCTGGAGTGTGTGTGGCACTTTCCACACAAATGACAGAAGAGAAACAGTCACAACCTGCAGGTGAAAGAGAGCAGAACAATTAGCAGCTTACAGCAAGGCCAGAATAAACTTGTTATTCAACAATTCTAGAGACAAAGCAAAGTTATTTAGAGCAAATGCCTGGCTACATCACAGGCCCCTTTTTTCCTATGAAGCTGCTCAATTCAAGTTCCATTCAACACAGCAATAAGCAGTTCTGTTCCGCTAGAGGCATCCACTCCTTTACATCTCTAATGAAATAGGAAATTCAAACAGCTCTCCACAGAACACAAGCACTCTACAATATACCAGGTACACATTTTAAGACATCCACACAGAAAATGACAGCAAAAAGAGAGCTGATTAGATCCAAGTTCATTGTCTTTGAAATTCCAGTGGTAAGTTCCAATATAGCAAGTGACAAGGAATCTTGGAAAACACTTGCTGTGCCCAACAATAAACATACAATAGATACTTGCACTTCAGCTTTCAGCAAAAATCTTGCTGTACTGCAGCTGGCTTTGAATCAAATACAAGTAAGATACTCAAACCCTGTTCAGGGATCTATGTCTCCTCTTTCAGGCTCAGCAGAATTATGCCTTTAGGCAAAGACCTTTTTGACTAGTGTCCTGATCAAAGCTAATTAGATACCTCCTCACTCTACCAGAATAATCTTAATGGATGCTACCAAAATCAGAGTCAGATAATAAAAGCTAAAGTCTACACGGAAATATCCAATTGTATTCTTAATCTTCAGGGTGCCTTTGAGAAACATTGTAAGCATAAACAGAGGGCCAGACCTTCCTGCTATGCTGGAAAACAAGACTTTTGTAGAGTTTGCCTGAAAATTACATATTCTAAATATTCACAGCAACATCTACTGATCTGTCAGAGGCCATTAGTTACCACAGCACATGCATAAAGCTAATGAGCAACCCAGACATGAACACTGCACAGTCACTTATGTCATCAGCTATCAGGTGACTGACAGAGTAGGTCAATAGCACAAACACAGAAACAAGAGCCAATATAAAGCATTTACAGTATCTTGATCCAGCTACTAAAACAAGCATGCAAAACACTTATGACAGTTGTAAATTGTGCACAGAACAGCAGTTAACCACTCTTCTAGCAGTAGGATACTAGTAATACAAATAGAGCAGAAAATGAAAGCCCCATAAATTAAAGATTGTTTATAGGAAGCAGTCACTGTGCTTCAGAAGAAGTCTTGAGAAAGTGATCTGTACAGCAGGCCTAGCACAAGAGGCAGCCACAGCAAGACTGAAAGAGTTTTGGCTTGGGTTGTTTTTTGTTTGGTTGGGATTTGGGCTTTTTTAAACCTTAAGCTTATGGCAGCTGCAGGAGAAAAGACTTAAGCAGCTAAAATTTCCTACACAAAGAATTCCAAAGCCCAAACAGGACACGTGGCAGAACAAACTAAATCCAAAAAATAAAGCAACAACAGGAACAAGTTGCCATCCGAAGCACGTATCTACACATTGGAATGACTGGACAGTCACCAAAAAGGAAAACAGATTTGATAAGGAATACAATAATATGTCTTAAATATTAACCCAATAAGCGTAAAGAGCAGAACTTAAGTATTAATATATACCTATTTTCCTGATATAATTTCATTATAACTGCAAAGAATGATTACAGTCTGGAGAAGACAGCTTGCTTCTGTATTAGAGCCAGATATTAAGCCACATTTATTAGAGGTAACAGATTTACAGAAAAAAGAAATACAATCCTGGAAGTGATACTTGAGGTCCCCTTTAAATGCCCTGCTTGAACTCTTAATGTTAGAAAGATACAGATCCTGTTTATGTTCTTAGACTTGGGGAAAAAACCCCCACAAAGCAGTGTTTCAGAATGAAAGACACCACAAGCAAAGATGTTTTGACTTGGATTAGATCCTTTAGATCAATAAATGAAACATGAGTTCAATGCTTGCAGAAGTTCAGCTTGCTAAACTGACAAGGAAAATTCTTTTCTTCAAGGCATTCCTAGAAGCTCTTTTAATTCCCATTTCTAAAGGCAATCCAAGCTCTTTCATAGAGTCCTTCAGCTACAGAACTTTAAGAATTCCAAAGCTCATTTGACAAAACGTGTATTTCACACTGCTCTCTTCAAAAAGAAGCCAATCCTAAGTGTTTGAGACACACTGTAAGAACCACAGAACTCACTGCTTTGTGATGTTAAAGGCAAGGTTCAAAGCATGAATCATTTCTTAGTTTGCTCCAGCAATGCTGAATAAATCCAGCCTCGCTCCAGGTTCCATGGCTGCTGTTCCCTGTTCTGCAGAAAACACTGCAAAAACCTGAGCCAACGGTTGTGTTGGTTTTTTTCTCGGACAACAGCACAGCCCGTGCTTTGGCCATGCACACGACGGCTTCATGAAGAGTGACAGGAAACAAACTGCAGAACCCAGCACAGAAAGCCAGTAAAACCAGTCGATGCCCGTTTCTCAGCGGCCGCGCAGGTGCTGCTCGGGTGACCTGTGCTCGCACGGACCGGCCCAGCACCGGCAGCGCCGCCGGGACACCCCGGGAGCGAGGGGCGGTTTGGGGGTGCGGGTGTGTGTGTGTGTGTGTGTGTGTGTATGTGTGTATATACGTGTGCGTGCAAACCATGAACCGCCCCGTCCCGCCGCCCGCACCTGGCCCC
>NW_009953217.1:5283449-5312839 GCF_000747805.2 Chaetura pelagica
CGGACCCACACGAGGTAAATTCTCTCGCCGAAGCAGCCCGGGCGTTTATGGCTTCGTTCCGGGGGGGTTCAGAGTGACTTTAACGCGCAGGCACTGAAATAAGCGATGTGAGATGGTTTATCACCAGAGCGTCTTCGTCTTCCACGTTTCCACAGAAAGAAGGTAAAACCCTGGAAGGTGAAACAGGCTTGTTACAAGTTCAAAAACATGAAGAGAAAATGCCCTGCTGGAGAGTGGAAAATAAGTAGAATGTGTCAGAGCACTTGTTTTCTGGAAAGGGAATTTTGGGAAGAGCTCCTTGCTCGCTTTTTATGAAAAACACAGGTTTTCATGTATAAAAAAATGTTGAAGCCTAAGTAAACCAAGATACCACTCACGTACACGTAGTTTCCAAAGCATCCAGGCTGTGCTAGCAATGATCTTGTTTTCCTTAAAAAAAAAGTAAAGCTATCCCCTCATGTATCTTGGCTCTACTCTTCTGTTTCCATGGGCATCGAGGCACAGGCTGACAAAGCCTGTGACGACGCTGTCATTTACACTTTGCACCCCGAGGCAGGGCTCTCTTGTCATGATACATAAATGACACATCACTAAAATTTTTGCCTCCTTCTCTTCTGGTCCGTCCCGACTTTTTTTTTTACTTTTTTTTCCCCCAAGTCTTTATCAAGTGTTTTTCTCATCTAAGAGGCCTTAGCACTTTGCAGAATATTAGAGCAATAGAATCCATTACAATTCAGCCAGTGGTTATAACCAGTAAACTGTGTGCTAGTTGATTTTATTCTGCCTATCAGTTTCTTAATATAATCCATATGTTTATATGTATTTTTGTCATATGCTTCTTCTTAATGGCAAATTAATGGCTATTCTTGAAGAATAGTACAAAACAGTCACGCTTGCACAATAAAGAAGAAATATGTTTTGGCAAAACAGCATGAAACAAACATCTGTGAGAGTATTTCCAGTAGGGCTTTTATTGCAATTTTCATCTCTAGCTCTGGTGCTGACAGCTGTAGTCTTGTAAAAAAAGGAGAAAGGTGGTAATCCTTTTGACTTCCTTAGCCTCACTTCAGAGCGCACCAAATCAAGCTTCCTAATCTAGTTGCCACAGATGAGTTAGATGAGGCATATGATAAAGATGTACAAGAATATAATAATTAGAACAGAAAAAGAGGCAGGGACATAGCATAACTTAGCAGAGAAATTATGTTAAATCTGGTACAGTGCAGAGAGTACATAAATCTTGAGATGCTTCTTGCAAAACAGCTTCAGCCTGTTAAAAATATCCCAAAGAGGGCTTTTAAACATTTTTAACAAGCTGGTGCTTTTTCTTCATTTTGAGGGCCTTGTTACTACACTCCCTTAACAAGATAGATTTCTTTGTCCATTCTTTATCTAGTTGAAGGATACCTGGCTGTTGTCATCTGGTGTGGCTGATCCTATTCACATAGCCAACTGCCATGCCTAAAAATTACTCAATATGTCTAGTTTAGAAGTAATTGCTTTAGCCTTTTAATAGTTAATACTGATATTGTATTTTACAAGTTCTAAGTACTATACCGCAGCATGTTTCCTATAGCTCCAGATTTCATCCTCTTTTTGAGGATTAGGAACGAGGAATATTAAGCAATGAGCAGAAAGTAATGATAAAAGCAACCTGATGTCTGTAGGTAGCTCTCCCAGCCCACTGGTGGCAAAGCTGCCATCACAGCACACAAGTCCTGGACCTCAAAGGCAATGATATGGCACGTGCACAGTCCTCTTTAGAGATTGTAGCCACAGAGATTCCTGATGTTGAAATGTGGCACCTCTCACACTCTGTAAAGTCTTATTGATACCTTGGTTCAGTACTGACTTGAGGAAGTGCAAACTTGGAATGACTAGTGCTGCTGCACATGCTTTTCTACAGATATGAATGCAACATTGGGTTTCTGTCTTTTGTTTACCTTGAGAGACATGCTCTGATCCTGGTTTAGGTGTTAGGAACTGACCAGGTGACACAGAAACAGGAATTAAACATGAGAAATCAAAAAACCCCAGCAGTCCACTCCTGAATATAGAAGTGACTCTCCTTTTCAGAGATGACAGGATGGACAAGGGGGAGAAAGAAGTGTCTGTCATTCAGCAAGGACAGCAAAGGATCCCGAAAGCAGAACAATGTTTCCATTGTTTTAACACAAGCTCCGCTTCTCCACTGAAAGATCCAAATGACAAGGACACTGAGGGTTTCTTTCTCTTTGCGGTTTGTTTCCCTAGTAACAAATACACAAGCTGTACTGTTAGAATACCATCCTTTTCCCTTTTTCTTTTTTTTTCTTTTTTTCTTTTAAGATAAAGACATGTCAAGGATGTATTCAGTGCTTTCAGTAGCAGGTTAGGGTTGTGTGTACGAATGAACCTCCATGATGTACTTAAAAGTACTGCCTGTAGTCCATTGACACAGTGAAATAGCTTGAAGCAAAAAAAAGCATGGAAGAAATTATATGCTTGCATTTTAATTTCTGTACTGTTTAGATTGTAAACTCTTAGGGCAGAGTCAGCCCTTCAGAATGATGCTCTGATCTTGATTAGCAAAGCAAATGTCATACTACTACTGCTACTAGATCCTGTGTAGTGCCCTAATTGTATCAGAATCATATTATCATTGATCATATAATGCACACCATTTTAATGGGACTAATTTTGGCACTGACAGCTCTTGCCTATGTTTTTGTTGTAAGCTCTGCATCATTAAACTTCTTTTAAAATATAATTCTCTAATAGGGGTGGGAGGTATTGTTGTTTCTTATTAGGATTCTAATCAAGGTTTATCATCTGCAGTTTTTGGAATTCACTGGGTTGCAGAAATTTAAGAGATGACATGCAGTCATTGTCTATATGGTTTAGGACATTAGAAATAGAACTGGTAGGTGAATTGTATCAAAAAAGATGAAAAGCCATTATGAAAACAGGCCCAACTCAAAGCATGACATGTAGGGGCAAGAAAGACCATTAAAGGCATCTAAACTGAGAAGAAGATACCAGGATAATTCCTTCCTTTGTTTCAGGATATAGTAAGTCTGAAAAGTTTGGAGACTTTAACAAAATTTTATAAATAGATTGGTCTTAGAATTGTCAAGATCTGTGTTCTGTTTAACGGAAAGAAGGCTACTGAAAGAGGGAAAAAAATCTTTTAAAAAAACCAACAAAAAACAAACCAATACAATATATGCTTATATGCTTGTCATAAATGTGAGCTTAGTAATGCAAAAAAAGGTTTGTTATGCTCTTTCCAGTTACTCATAGATAACAAACATTGTATTCTCCAATGTTCTCCAAGGAAAAGAAACAAGTGTCTACTTCTTGGGATATGGTGGCATCTGCCTTAAACAGTGTCATATATAAATAACTGTAAAGTTAATATTAAGTTTCTGATTACATAACATGAAAATATAACATTATGCATTAACTGACAGGCTAAGGGAATTGGGGCTGTTCAGCCTCGAGGAGACCTTAGAACACCTTTCAGTACCTGTAGTGGGCCTACAGGAAAACTGGGGAGGGGCTTTTCACCGGAGAGGATAGTGATAGGATGAAGGGTAATGGTTTTAAACTGAAAGAGGGGAGATTTAGGTTAGACATCAGGAAGGAATTCTTCACTATGAGGGCAGTAAGGTACTGGAATAGGTTGCCTAGGAAGGTTGTGGAAGCCCCATCTCTGGAAGCGTTTAAGGCCAGGTTGGACGAGGCTTGTGCAGCCTGGTCTAGTGTGAGGTGTCCCTGCTCATAGCAGGCAGGTTGGAACCTGATGATCTTGAATGTCCCTTCCAACCTTAATAATTGTCTGATTCTGTTATTCTAATTGCAAAATAGCTTGTTACTACATCATAAGTTATAGTGGCATTTGTCACAACATATTTTAGTTACTTGTCTGGAACTTTGTGTGTAGGGAGGTATTTCAGGTGAACAAACAAATTAGTACATTTTCATTTGGGATTACTTTTGAAACCAGTAGGAGTAAGTATTAGATTATACTACATATACCAATGTAAGACCTGCAAACACAGAAAAGGTGCTATTGCTTCAGTGGATTAGGGAATACCGAGTGCTATTATAATCAGCTGTCCTCAAATACTTCGACATCTCAAGCTATCCTCAAGCAGAGAATGGGCAGAGGAATTTGGGGGCTATGAATCAAATAGATTTGTGTCATGATTTTTATATGATGTAGATATCTGCTCATATACATGTAATTGGATGTGAGGTGGACTAAATTCTGCATCACCCAATGCTAGATACCTAATTCAGAGCTATATATATCCTATCTAATCAGAAGGCTGATATATATACCACTTGAGGGTGATTTGTCATCTGCAAAATCTGAATTGCTCTTTTTATCCCCACCATCACTGTGGAAGTGCTACATTTTTATCTTGTGTGACTTTTGAAATAGCAAAACTAGGCATTAACTAAACTTTTCTAATATTCAGACTGACAGATATACAACTGTCTTGCCTAAAGCAGGGAAGTTCACTAGGGAATTAGCCTGCACACAAGCCCTTTGAGCTTCAGCATGCCTTTGTAGCTAGGTTAAATTTATTTACTTTTCTTTTTTCCCCAGAATTTGCTTTTATAATACTTTAATATCTACTTTCAATAGAAAATCTAGACCTTTCACTTCAGGATAACAGCAGAAGGAGCTTTTAAGAATTCAGGTTTTCTTATATACCCCTTCTGGTCTTTAAACAAAAATATAAGGCCGATGAGAAGAATCATCTTGTTACAAGCACAGAATGATAATGGTGATGATAAAAACAAGGGACAGCCCTATTTATTCCTGAAAATTGGGGTTTTTTGTAGCTAATCTGGAGAGAAAAAGGCACCAGATCCATGAAGTTCTGACTCAAAAGCAGAGGCAGCTGCAGGGACTGTGAACAGCTACTTGCCTGGCTTGGTAAGTGAGGAAGCCCTGCAACTGGTTGTTTCTGCTTTTCCTGCTAGCTGTTGTTGAATTTGCAGAAAGTCTTTCAAGAAACTCAAAAGCAGCACAGTCAATTGTAGTGTGTGAATACATGTGTATATCTCTTTATATAAAATTATCAACAGTATTTTTCTAGTAGGTAAGTTTGTAACTACTCCATATGTGTATAGATCTGGCACAATCAGTTACCACCCCTGCAAAGAGGGCTAGGCTGTGCCTCCAGCAAGGTACATTGAGACTGTAGACAAGAATCAGACTTCACTTTACCACGAGACTGGAAATGGCACCATCAGTTTTCCATCTATTCACTCCTGGTAAGTAAATTACACAGTGCAGTGGAACATTTGACTCTCAATTTAGTGTGCAAACAGGAGTGGCAACACAATAAACCAGCACAACAACACATACAATTAATTGCACTTTATAACGACCGTAGCATTTTAAAGTGCAAAAGCAGATGCTAGCATCTATTGTCTGTATTTAGCAGCAAAGAAAGCAGAAGACACGTATCTCTGAAGCAAAACAAAAAGGTTGTTGAACAAAAAGAACTGCATAAGCTTTTTGGTGTATACATACAAACTATAAAATCCACCTTTACATAGGATTATCATCGGCTTCATGCAACTACAGACTCCTTGGCTAATGGTTGGCTAACTATTACTTACCTGAGTATTGAAACCTTTGCTTTGTGAGCTGTAGAAATCAGAGATTAATTTTCTGTTGATACATGTTTTGTAACACATTCTACATATGCTTGCCTATATATGCAAAACAGTTGGCTAAAGGTGTGTGTGTGGGGGGGGGGTCAAGCTTTTTTCTTTTCAGTTTGTTTGGTTGTTTTTGGTTTGTTTTTTTCCTTCCTCTCAGCCCTGTGTTTGTTTCTTGTCTTAAAACCTAGGCTTTTATTTCCATCCTCATTTTGTATGTCCAGATCAGGACATCCAGCACAAGCATATTCTATCATTTCACAGATAAATAGGGGCAGGGGGATTACAGTAATCATGTGGTACAACTCACTGCAAGATTGAAGCCATGTGACTGGTGATATTACTTGTCATTTAAACCAGAACATCCCTTAGGAAAATATCCTAGAACATCCTGTCTCTACAAATTGTTAATTCCTTCTTCCAGTTATTATTTATTCTCATTCATAAATACATACACCTTATTTCTCCCTTGAATGTATTTAGTTTTATTTTTCAGCTTATTTTTCCTTTATCTTTAAGACTGAGACAGTAGGACTCACTGTAGATGTAAGAGCAAGTCATCCTTTTAAGTAATAACATTTTATAAAGCACATTTTTCAATTTCTAAGTTTTTTCCTGTATCTCTTCTCACGTCCTTCTCCAAGTTATCAAATTATTTCATGAACTGTGGATTCCAGCATTGATTTTTGTCCCTGTCAAACACAGGACTGTTCTTTTTCTATTTAGACAGTCTGATTATCGTATCTTATCTGTTGGTTAATTACCAGCTGTTCAATTGATTATTCATTAATCTCTAAAGGCATTTCAGAATTGCTGTTCCCATTTCAAGAACATTAATATCTGCCAATTCCCACCTTTCTTTCTAAGCAAGGAGATTTGCAAAGTTTAAAGCCTAGAGGAGCCTCATAGAGAGGGAAACAAAATCTTTGTTAGTATATTACCTTCCCTGAATCCCAAATAGCATTTCAGATACGTCAGATACATTTCAGATACATCACTGAGTTTCATTTTCCTTTTTTTAAGTTGTAACAGCACTTCCCGTAACTTCATAGCAACATATAGTAAAGTTTCTCTAATAGCTTCAATTTAAACTAAATTTCAATATAACTGATTTTAAGATAATGTTGTACCTTTATTCTTTCATATATTTAAGATAATATAAGCAAAACGGACTTCTGGGCAGAGCAACATGGCAATGGGTTTAATAAAAATATTACACCACTCCACTAACACTATCTTATAACTGTTTTTAGATAACATAGCTTATACAATGCTAAGAAAATACATTTCTGTTACCATAAACCCACTATTAATCCAGCAGCCTCATAGCAACTTATTTGCCACTCTTTAATTTTCCCCACCTCTCTTTTTCTCTCTTTCTTTTCTCTCTGTCCCTCAAGTCACTTAGTTTTGCAAGCTCGTGAAGAGTGCAACTGAGTCTAAAGACTAGTTTTATTTAGAGGCAAGAAAGAAACATCACTTTTTTTCTTTCTTGATCAGCTTAGCTGTAAGAGTTTCATTTGTGGGTTGGAATTATTTATATATAAATTCTGTACCCTAACTACTGGATATTTCTGGGTTTTATTCTTTCCAATTCTATCTCAGTAACTAAGTGAGAAGCGAACAATCCGCTTAAAGCTGCTGAAGGATTTAGAGACAAAACAGCATGTAAGATTTCTTCAATCATGAAGATGTGCCTGGCACTGTACTGGCGCCATCTCGTGGCTGAAATTGTACTGTTGTTTTTTCTTATAACAGGTTGACTGTTCTTATCATCATCCCTACATAAATATTGATAAACGTATGAACTTCCTTTTTACCTTTTAATACAAGTGGGTCGAATGTTTCTGGCAATAGAGAAATAGGGAGAATGGTTAAAGACAAGATGAGCTCAAGCAAGCATTGCCTGTTTCCCGGAGCAACTCTGTCAATCACAGTATTTGGTTACCTCCTCCTCCATACTGTTAGAGAAGCCTCAGCCAGGCACAGCGAGAACAAGCGTCTGTTAGCACTTCTGAGTTCCACTCTGTGGTAATGGTGCTGTTCAGTCTTAAATTGCTGTGGCCAGTGAAGTAACTTGCCAATTCCTTCAAGAATGGCCTAGAATTTCTACCAAAAATATAAGCACGGATCGAGTGTTGTTTATTTTGGCAGCATTTTTTTTTTCTTCTCTAAACCAGATATTTTTCAGGTGATTGTCATTAAATAAAATGGTAGTATTTGAATGGAAGAAAAAATTATATACCTTTCAATTAACCTCTTCCTGCCATCCCTGAACTAGAAGTATATTTAGTAGCTGCCCTACTTTAACTGCTTGCCCACCCAAACCAGGATCTCTGGATAGCAAAGGACAAAACACACAGCAGAAATTACAGAAGTCCACCAACACCTGGACTCAGTGGCCACAGAGCTCACCAAGCCACCTGTTCATATCTCAGTTATGTCAGTTCATATTTTGGTGTATAGCATGACAATCTATTTTCTTCAAACTATGAAAAAAGCAAGTAATTCACTTTTGACACCTTCCTGTTGGCAGCAGGAAGGCAGTGAGCTGACAGAGGGTGCTGGATTTTCTGTTCTGTTGTGTATCAGCTTGTGTATTACTTGATAGAGCTTTTAACAGTCATATTAGAAATCACATTGATCTCTCTAAAAATATTGTCAGAGGTGCAAGAATGCAGAGATCAAGAGAATACAAATTACATTTCCAGAAACTGGCACAGAGTTGGCTACTGTGTGTGTGACAGGATGAGGCTAGCTGCATACATATTTTGGCAGTTCTACTGTGAAAGACTTATCCCTGATCCGTATGACATGGAAACAAAGGAAGACCCTGTTTCCAAGGAGTCACAGGCCCCAGCACAATATTCCTGGTAAGAACAGTCCCTCTTGCTGTGTCATAAAGAGCATCCATGATATCCAAAGGTGAATGACAAAGCAGCTTCACCTTGTACTGTAAGTGCCAAGCTGGAGCACAATCCATATCTAGAATTCCATTTTACACCCCCTGCAGACGTGCTCAGCAATCTGAAAAGAAGTGCAGCTTTGCAAGAATTGACACACAGTGAGTTAATATTATCAAAGTCTCATTCTTTCTGCTGAACATCATATGCATTTCATAAATCAAATTTGCTCATAGCTGAACTACAGTTTTATATCAATAATTCCTTACTAGATTTTGTAGCAGGAAAAAAATGTTTGTGTCAATTAAATGTGTTGCCTAGTCAGAAGGCACTACGCACACAGTACGTACCCACTGTGCTGTACAGCTACTGGGTACCCACTCTGTTCTGCTCTGGTACTTAGATGTTTGTCAAAATGTTTTCACAGCCACCAGCGTAGCTTGTACCCCAATGAGGAAGCACAGGGAAGACGAACAGGATGGCTGGGCTGTTGCAAAGGGGAGTAAAACCTTCTTTTCAACCACAGCGTGGTTAACATTTTAAATTACTGGAATGAGGATGAGATTAAGCCATTCAAAGATTATCTTACAGCTGCTCAGGGTAGCAGCATCCAGCATTAAGTATAAAAGTAACCAGGTGTATGTCACAGTATGCAATAACAATTACTTAAAATAAAGACACAAGTAATGCTGTTGCTTCACATTCTGCAGTGCAGCAGGATTGGGGGTTGACTAGCAATATAGGGATGAAATGCAGAAATCGCAATGCCATCTCACTCTGCATCTAAATTTTTGAGAGTGTGGCACTCAGGTGTAACTTATCCACACTGCCCGTGGGTCACAGACTTCAGCATCTTTTTCTGGGTCAGCATATTAAAAAAAAATGTTATGCCAAAGCTGGCATACTGTGCAACATAACTTTGAAAGGTGAACTTGCTCTTTGCTTTTTTGAAGCTCATTTTGCATCCTGGGTTTGCTGTTGTGCTCTCCTGTATCTTTGTCAAGACCCTGTTCAACCATCCTTTTTTTTTTTTTTGCAAGAGCTTAAAAAACATCCATGTTTCAGTGCCTCATTTCTGAGGTGTCTCAAACCTTTAGGCTCCACAAAACAGCCACCTCTGCATGGCTCAATGAGGCACAGGACTGGGCCAAACCAATGCTCTGTCAGGAGCTCACAAGTCAACGTCACTCACATTTAATAAGAAAAGTGGTATCTGCTCTTTTGTCAGCTCAAGGAATTCTAGAGCAGACAGTACCTATCTGAGCAGGGTGCAAAGCAGTGTATGGAAACCATTGCAAAGCCTGCAGAAATAACTGTTGGAACCAGCAAGATCCCCTCAGCGTTAGCATCCAGAAACTTCCTGCAAGGTATTTCACTTCTGCTACAAACAAGACTTTGCAATTCCTTGGATAATACTACAAGAGAGAAATAGAGTCACATACAAGCAGGGGTTTTAAAACACAGCAACATTTTAGTAAAGTTCATTTTTCATGTTGTCAAATGACAACACTGGTTTCTTTCAGTCCTTTGTCTTTGAACGTTCTTTTGATACTTTTGTCAGTATGTATGAAGAGGGGTGGACAGGTACAGAAACGTGAAGAACAGATTGTACAAAGTTTGACAATCAGAAATAGATTAATAATAATAATTAATATTTATATTCAGAGAGTACCTGAAGCTTCACCTTGCTTTTCTGCTTCATTCCCTAACATGGTGGTGTGCTTTATTCATAGGTAGTTGGAATTGCTCAGACCTACACCAGAAACTGGGGAAAAAAGGGAAGAATTATCAATCAGTCCCCAAGCAATGAATTTTTGTTTAATCCTTATTTCTACTGCCTTTTCCATTCATTCTGCACAGCCACTGTAAGGCTCAGCCTGCTTTAAAGAAAAAAAAAAACCAAACAGACAAACCACCAGCCCTCCCTCCCCCAAAGCCTAAAATAAAAGAACCACAGAACCTACCTTGTAAAACCAGAAATCATTCACCAAGAATTTCAGAGGTATGCTCCTGTTCTAAGCTGTCGCTAGGTGAGGTTTTGGAACTATAATTCTAGAGGATTTATAAAATATTTTTCAGAACGCTCTAGGTTTTATTATTCTAAATTTTGCCCTGTACTGATCATGTTTTAATGATCATTGTTGCTCAGTCAGGCTTTTATTTATATAAATAACATTCATGGCAACTTTCCTCCAGCAGATGGCACAACTAAAGATCACAATCATTCCAACAGTTCTGTAATTACTGGAATAGGCAGGAGAGCTTTGAAGCACATTTTTTCATGGATTTTCGTGGAGGCAAGGTTTCTAGTGGGAGGCTGAATAAAAAGTATTATTTCAGCTTTTCTGGGGCCAATTTTATCTCTCTTCTTTTTCCTCACCGAAGACTACATAGCCCTGCTGCTGAAAAATTTCACCCGTGAACAAAAGTAATAGCAAATCATGCACAGAATGGCTTTTGATTTCTAGAATATAGGGTGTCTGCATGAAGCATGCAGGCAAGTAGCTCAAGAAGAATGAAAGCTGAGCCCTTAAACAGGAACAGCACAAACTATGGTGGTGCCAGGAAGGGCAGCCTGTACAGCAAGCAGGGCTTCATTGTTTGTACCTCTGCAGTAGCTGAAGGCTCTGGACTAATGTACTGTACTATTTTAGACCTGCAAAAATAAGCAGTGCAAGGTATAAGCAAGTAAGAACTAAAGGCCTACATTCTCCTCTTCTTCTTTGAGCAGGCCTTCCTCAGCCCCAGGCAGTCCAGAGATAGTCTAGGCCACCACATGTTGATACCTATCAGCAGGGGTTGGACCAGGTGACCTTGAGATATTCCTTCCAACCTGATTTTATCTATGGTTGCCTTCATTAGCCGGCTGTACACTTGACAAAAGCTAGCATCTAATTGCAAGGAATTACAAAGAGTTCTTATGATGGGCTGCCTGTTCTCCAGCTAAGGCTGGGCATTAACCTGACACTAGACGAACCTTTAAGTCTGAAATTAATAAAAATTAAAACAAGGAAATAACAGGAGACAACAAAATGGAAAATGGAAAAATCATTGCAAGAGGATACCAGGGAGAGCACTTATGATTGTGCCTGTTACTTCTTGAAGGAGACAGGGCACTGGATTAATCCAGTTTTTGGGCTGGTGTAATAAAAGCAACATGGCATTGGAAAAAAACACCCACCAGCATTGTAACTTCTGCTGACTCCCAAGTCCTGGAACTGACAGCCTGTGGTTTAGTTGCCAGCAGGATATAGGACTTGTGTTTATAGGAGAGCACAAGCTAGGTTTACATTACCTGTTTTCCTCAAGCTTTTTAGAAACTAGCTAGCTCCTCACTGCCTAAGTAGGTGCAGAGGGCATTCAGATGTACTTATTATCCCTGAACAGGCCATACAGAGAGTTTGTAATTTTTACTAGTTCACCTGAAGATTATTTTATTCTTAAGACATTACACAGGGCATGGAAGGGTACACTCCAAAAGAAGCACAAAAAGTGTTTCTCCCTTCTCCAAACTCAAGTACAGTTGGCAGGCAACAGCAAGGCAGGATCCTGTAATGCAGTCCCACTTCTTTTTACAGTGAAAATTACTAGATGCTCAAGTGATTCATACATTCAAGTAAACCCAAAATAAACACATGGTAAATTTCAATAATTTAACACAAATATCATCATGAATCTATTCTCAGTGCAAGTGAATGCAAAGGCAATACTTGAATATCCTGAAAAAGCACCTTAAGAGTTGAAATGGACTCTCTTGGTTAATTAATTGTTATCTTTGTGTGAGGAGGTGTGTGGCAATTTGCAGATAGAAATGTTTATACAAGAAATGCCACAGACTTCATTGCTGCTGCCCGCAAAAAACTCCTGGGATATAATTACCACCTTCAGATAATCTCTGTTGCACGCTCAAATTTCATTCATTCAAGAGCATTTTCTTCTGAGACGTTTTTGTTTTCTAGTACCTGTTTGGATTTTTTTTTTTTTTTCCAGAGATTCCATTCAGTAGCTATCGTGGGCATGGCAATTTATTCTGAAAATGGTTGTATTTGTGTTGAGTATGTTTATCCTTTGAACTACTTAGCTTATATGCTTGCTGTTAATAAACTCAAGTTAGTTCGGTAAAAGGCCACAAGCTACTGTGTCACAGCTCGTACTTTGAGCAACAGTTTGATCCATCTTAAGTGGAACTGTTGCCAGATAAATGTTTCCATGGGGCAGTTGCCCCGTGTTACACCTTGAAAAGAATCAGGCTCCCAGGACATATGGAACAGTTGCAGGGAAGGAGATTTAAAGAGAAGAATAAGGTGAAAAATTACAGGAGCAATTGAAAGCTGAGACACAGAAATATTATCCTATCCAGTCCCTGGAAGCCATGAGCAACACTGAAAGGTCATTTCTTTCTCCCTCAACTTTAAAGCATTTTTTTGAATGGAAAGCAATTTTCTTAACAGAAGTACAAAAGGAAGTTATAGTCCGAAATACATGCGTTGAATCAGCCACTTTCAACTGTCTGCATCTTGAAAGGAGGACAAATTATTTGTTCCTTATTCATTTATTTGGCACTGTTGAAAATCTGAAAATAGCTAATGTTATTAGACAGCACCACAGAGCATTTTTGGCTCACCAGATACTTTTAAAAGAGCAACGACTACTCTTATTTGCTTTTCCCCTCCTGGGAAGTTTCAGGAAAATTCCAAACTAGATGTGCAAGTGCTGCATGACTGCCACTGGACCTCTGTAGCCTGTCCCTTCAAATAACTGTATTCACACTGCAGATCACTAAGATTATTTTTTTTAATGAATGCACAAAATATTTGCTACACTTGAGCAGTTTTCTAAAAATAGTTTCTTCCAAATTAGGGGGCTCTTGATGGCTGTCACCATAATACATAAAGCAAAAAAAAATCTGTTCTGATTTATCTCTCTATTAACTCCATTGTACAAAACAAAGTTAGCAAAAGCAAAGGTGCTTGCCAGGTTTTTATTGCTGTCTCACAAGGAAGTGTCATTTGCCTCGCTAAAAAAGCTCTAATAACTACCAACAGTTCTCACAAAAAAAAACAAACAACAAAAAACCAAAATAACTCCAGCTGATTTCAGAATTAAAGTTGGAGTGAACTCTGCTTCCAAATGAACTTAAAGAGTGGAAAAGGGAGGAAGATCTGATCAGTCACAGACAAGGCATTGACAAGCAACTTAATTGAGTCTGCACCAACAGGAAAACCCATGAGATGAAGTGAGAGGGACAGGGAAGAAAGGATGGTTCTGTGGAGGTACCTCAACAGGAGGAACAGCATTAAGGACTGTGCATGTTGAACACCCTGTCCCTCTGCTCCCTGTGCCACCCATCCCAGCTCAGGTCAGCTTTTCAAAAAGAGGCTGTTCCATGGTATTGAGTAGAAGGTGGTTTTCACTTGCATACACCAATACAGCTGACTGGAGCCTCAGGTAGCTGAGAATGACAAGTTGCTTCTCTCCAGCACTGCAGAAAATTCAGCCTCTTGAATATTTTCTTAAAGCATTCCATAGGACTAAAACATGAAAACCCTTTAACATTAAATGCTTTCTACTGCTACAGCAACTGACAACAGGCTCTCCACAACACACACACACACGAAGTCAAATTGTTTTGAAGAGCTTAACATCTGACTGCTAATTAGATCTCCTCGGGACCATTTTCTAGAAGATAAAGGGAGCATTGTGCACAAACACATCCCCACCAGCTCCTGGCAGTGCCTGCCTACCTTTTTCCCTGCCTGCACACCCCTGCAGCCAGCCACACAGCATTTGTTTCTCCATTTTTGACAACATGCCAACCACGAAGGGAATGCAGCATAGTAGTCTATCTGTTTTTTTAACTAAAACATAGCACTTTGTGTTCTCTACACAGGTCAGACCTCTTCCACTTTTTTTCCACCACCCTCTCAATTGGATAGGAAACAGACAGTCCTTTGCTAGAGCTGATAGGCTCCAAGGACAAAATGCTACCACAGCAACAGCTTCCTAATCAGCTCCCAACTGTAAATAATCTTGTGTTCCTTACTTCCTATACAAATTGTGGGTGATATTTATACAAAAATATGTGATTGCTCCACTGACAATCAGTTTGACATATGTTGATTTGCTGTCATCTAGCAAAATATGTTGCAAAGTTACTGCCTATAAATAATTGCTGTCAATGCTGTAGTTGCCTGGAACTTGTTACTAGGACAAGTCTGCTGTGGAGGCTACTCACCAAAAGGTTTCTTGTAAAAGGCACAGACACCAGCTCTACAATCACTAAGTGCAATGTACAGGTCCTTCAGGAAAGTGCAGTTAAGATCTACAGATAAGGCGATGTCACACATTTACAGACCAGCACCACAAATAACTTGACCATGTGTTTACAGTAATTTTATTTACAAGTTACCACATGACACCTGTAATACTACAGCTTTTATAACACCATTAGCAGTGAAATAAGTAATGTCTAAGAAGAGTAGGAGGCAGCAGAGAAAAAAGTGCACAGATAATGCAGGAAAGCTATTCGGTTGTAACTAAAGTAGGTATTTTTCTACAGACTTTGAAGTAGGGAGGAATATACATGTTAAGAACAAGTTCTTCAGCCCTGTTAGTTCTACAGCATTATAATTTATGTAGAGTGACGCTTCAACATGATGACCTCTACACACTAGCAGTCAAATTGGGAGATAAACTGCCTTAATATCTTGCCCTTTTGAGCACCCAGAAAAGACAAACATAGCTTCTCTCTTTCAAGGGAGAGTTATCCAGGGCTGGTTTACTTGCAGAGCCAGTAACTGCTACTGAGGGGTTGGAGGGACAGAAGTTAAGCCTAGAGAGTTCCCATGCATTGGATATTGCCTGTGTGGTCTTATCTGGTCTCCAGTTAAGCAGTTGGTGAGCAAAACCAGTTGCAGCATTCCACAAATCATTTTACAGTGCTATGAGCTAGTAAGGCTGAGCATGGCTTAGCAGAATCCCAAACTCAAGCAGAGAAAAAAGCCCTTCCATTCTGTTATAACCCTTAGCTCTAATGATGCTGGTGTTGAGCCTGGGCCTTTCTCAAAGAGGAAAAATGCAGAGAAGTAATTCTGGAAAAACACTTCTAGATCTAGATGTGCTCTGATTATAAGACTCAGAAGAAAATAAGCTTAATGCAGCATCAGATGCAACCCTTTTCTACTTCAAAGTACAGCAAGAGCTTCCAGAAAGCACAAAATGTGTTATTCAGGAATTATTTTTTTTTCACTCCCCAGACACCTTTAAAAGCCTGGAGTAACTGTCAATGCACACAGTCCATGCTAGTGGCAAGTGCTGGGAAGACAATGAAAATAAAGGCTGCACAGTAATAATTATTTCCACTACTAACTACACACAGGATATATTGCTTTTGGTACAATGCCATTTATTGTCACAAGAAAACAAGTGATTAAGTTGAGCACACATGAATTATGCAGACCTTTGCCATGCTGGAAAAACAGCATATTATACTTAGAGAAATGTCACCAAGTCAGCTGTGAAAACAGCTTAATACAGTTCTCCCAAAATACCAAACATACCCTCAAAAACATGTTTGTAAATTAAGTTTAGCTACAAAAGAATGCTTAAGAAATTACCACAAGTTGGTTTTTTTCCTTAATCCTCACACTGTTGTCTGCAGTGCTGCGCTCCTGCCACATGTGAGCACAAAACCAGAATTAGAACACGTAGCTACATTTTCATGTACTTTTAAGAGTGTCAGCTGGCCTGTAAAACTTCGTGTTTCCTCCATCTCTGTGGGATACCTATTCAAAAAGCCTCCAAAAGTATATACCTGTACAAGATCTAACAAAAAAGCCTTTTAAAAACATAGAATGCATTAAAAAGTCTAAAGTTCGAACTTTTCGGTCCATGATGTTTCAACTACAAGTTATAGTATTTGTGAACTTTAATACTTCCAGGAATATAGAAAGGTATTTTAGTCAAAATTTCCTCTGAAGTACAAGCTATTGAAATAAAAGGTGAACTAGGTGAAAGGCTTGACTAAAAAAACCTTCCCCTGAATTGCTCAGCTCATTTGTGATATAATCAGTTCGGTCAGTCTCAAGCAAAAATTTTGAAAATTCAGCTTTTTTGCATTTGCAATTTTAAGGCAGAAAACCATCTTCAGAACAAGCCATTTAGCCCTGGATCTAACAAAAAACCCCAACCCTAAAAGTTGCATCTCAAGCCTTTTATCAATAGCAATCTTAAAACATCCCACTCCCTTGCAGCTTTGGAGATTTTTTTTTTTTTTAATTATTTTTTTTTAAGAAAAGCCTAAATTTTGCAATTTAGATGTGCTGAAGCCTGTATAGCGGGCAACAATGGAAGACATTTTCCACTGTTATTTCTGGGTTGTGTATTCAAAGTCAACATGACAATCACAGGTGGAATTACCAGATCTCTACACTGCACAAGGCTGCAGTCAGTGCCATCCCGGGCACCGCAACAACCCTCAGATATGCACAGTTTCTTCCCAAAGCCAGAGCTGTGACCAACCACCCAGGAGTCTGGATCTGGGAGGATGCCTGGATCTGGGAGGCATAGCTGAGTCCTTGACTCAGCCTTACAGAAGGAAAAAATAAAAAAGCAAACAGAAGTTGAGCTGTGAGACTGTAGGTAATCTACAGCCTTGTGAGATAAAGTAAGAACAAAGAAGTGAAGTCATGGAATCAGTCACAGCAGACAAAGGACTTCGGAGAAAAATACCAACATGGTAAATGTAAAGCCCCGAGGAAGAGAAGCCTTGCTGGAAGAAAGTAACTCATCAAGATCAAAGGTCAGCCCCGTCCAAACAGCAACAGAGGAGACATGGTATTCCAACCAACAGCTAATGCAGTCGAGTGCCATGCAAACTCACCAAAAGATTCACTATATAAAGGAAAGTGTTTTTAAACTCCATATTTTTCAATGAGAAAATGCTGCAAACCCAACATGCTGTCAAGGTATTTCTTGCTCTTTTCAAGGAAATCAGAAATAGAATAATTTAAGACTCCTTTTTCCAGCCTTCACATATGCTACCTCTGTACCAAGTAAAAGGAAAAACTAGAAGGATCCCATGTTTCTCCATCACAGTAATTAGTTAAGATGGAAAGGGAAGGAAATTTAAAGAAAATGGGCTCCGTGTGTGTTTAGAGGAAGATGAGAGGCAATTTTAGGGAAGTATCAGTAAGCTTTCAGTATTCACAAGATAATTAAATGTTTAGAATTAAGAGAGAAAAGTTTGAAGGAGGGACTGTTTGACTTCAGGCAGAAGTTCCCAACAGCAACAAAGAAACCAGTGGAATAGGGATCCGTGCCACATCTTAGCCAAATGCATTGTTCCTTTCTGTTCCTTACATCTCCTTTTCTTTCCAGAAATCCACATACGGTTACCAGAGCACATGCTGTCCTTCCGAGAGAAAGTTTCAGGAGACCTCCCAGCTTTCTTGCTTACCACCTCACTGGATTTACATAAGTTTAACAAACAGCACCAGTAGTCTGTTGTTTAGTATCAAAAAGTGCACAAATCCCATAAAAGATTTTTGGAACAGGTAGGACTTTTCAAGACACACTTTGAATAGAAAAACAAAGACAAAAGTGACTGAAAAAACATAGTTCTGGAAAACACCTGAAGTACGAGTGCGAGTCCAAGTCAGTGTGAGTAATTTATAAAGGGGAAAGATAAAGGGGTTACAGAACAATTCTCATCTGACTTCCAAGTTTAGCCTTCACATGAACACTGCATGAGTGGGGCCACGTTTCTGATAAGGGATGTGAACACTGGCCACCTCTAAGACTGACGAGCACAAGGATGTTCTGCACTCACCAGAGCCGCTGTCAGAACTGGCGTTCAGGCTCTGGAACTCTTCTGAAATAAGCTGGAGTTCCATGCAGTGAAAAGATAGCCATCAACAGACATGGCATGTATTGATGTGATGAAGTTTCTAAGCCATCCACACATCTCAGATGTTTTTCTTATTTTTCAAGCTTGTGAAGTGCTAGGTATATGCACTTTAGTAGAAAGAATAAATGGAAATGAAACGTGTGCAACACAAGCTGGCATCTTTGGTCTGCAGAGAAAGTCCTGGGGTTAGAGCTCTACAAAGCTTAATTCCATCAAACCTACACCAGTATCTCTTCCAATAAACAGGGCTTGTACTCAAAAGCTCCTCACAAGCCTTCATGAGTTAGCATGCAACATCTCCCCCAGAACAGGCAGCTGGGTGTGCAGGGGCTCTCAGTGGAGCAGACCAGCCCACACAAACCCACACCCAGACACAAGTGCCCTTCTCTGTCTCTGACTCCAGCCATTTAAGATTGCCTGTTATACCTAAAGCTTATAGAGAGGATCAGTGTCCAATTTTGGTGAGATACAGAAATATGCACTATATGCTAAACTAACTGTACTTCAACAACAATTACAGGAGTGTTAAGTCAATCAGTATATCATCAAAACCCCTGAGAAGCTCCAGTGCAGTGATGCCCTGAAGCACACACTGCTGCGAGTGCAGTGCTCTGCTAGGGGGAACAAAGAAAGTGAGAGGCAGCTGCAGTCATATAAAAAGTAAGAATGCCCATAAACCTTCATATGGCAAAAAATAAATTCTGCAATATTCTGGGGAAAAAAATTACATACTCTGCTGTGAAAGCCAAAACAGGGATGGAGAGATGAGTTTTGACAAGCCAGTTCATGGAGCTATTACAGACCTGTCAGTTACGTCTAAGCTCTCTTCAGTTTCAGGTCACATTTTCTATGTTCTCATATTAATTAGAGAAGTTTCTGGCTGCCATTATCCAGCTACATCTTTTAAGAGTTCAGTTCTTTGGCACAGTGTGATTTTAGGCTAAAAAAAACATATCTAGTAATTAAAAGCCCATTACAGTGATGTAAGCTTACTTGCATTTTTGCTCCAGATCTCAAACCCTTGGCCTGACAGGAACCTTTCTGTAGTAAAATGAAAACATTTGGTTTCTAAGGATTGTTCCAGTAATTATTTCCAAGACTTCACAGGAGCAGGGTGAGAGCTACAAGAGTATCAATATAAAGAATGTCTAAAATGCCTCTGAATTATCAGATACACTGCAATCTATTTGCCTTTTTCTGTGCTCAGTAGTTCAAAACACTGATCATTTCATCACTTTCTTGCACCAAAGACAAAACATTTCTGCTTCTCTCTAAAAAAAAATCTCACCTGTGGTTTTGGATGGCTTTCCTCATTTAATTTCAAGCTGGTATAGTCAAACAGTGGAACAAGCACACTGGAGTTTTTACAAGGATTAAATGTAGGCTACTCACTACTGCAGTGTTCAAGTGAGTCTTTTTTAGATAAGCTGATGTAATACACAGCAGTGTGCTCATGGTTTATAAAACAGCAGCTCATTTTAAAGCAAAATTCCAGTAATTTTATATATGCACAGTACTATGCTGATTTGGTAATACAGGGACACAATTTAATGATTTTCTTTGCATTTGTTTTTACAAGATTCAGATGCCAAAAACAAAACAGAACATTAAGTTACCTGATTTAAAAAAGAAAATCACAGACGTTTACAACATCAAAAGAATAAGACGAAATATAAACCTTTGCTACTTACAATTGATCTATACAGATTAACCAAATCACAAATCTGTCACAATATAAACGTTTAATTGTTACAATGAATAAGAACATACAGAAAATGATTTTTTATAAAATCTTCCTTTGCTTTTTTTTATTTTAAACTTACCATTAACTAAATTAGCTATGCAGGACTTGTGGGGTACATGACTAAGAAGGCACCAACAGTACAAAGCAAAGACAAAGCAGTTTGAGTATTTTAAGAGTGCTCTACACTGATACAACACAAGAAAAGGCAACAATAGTAAGTAAACCAGCTGCAACCTTTAGAAATTTGTCCTAGATTTACAAAGGTAGTCCAACTTTTACATTTCCTCCAATGTTTCACTTAGTTTGATCACAGCACATGCTACAAAAACCATTGTAAGCTACACTTTACTAATGTGCACTTTTCACTAATTTAGTGTCTTGATTTCAATTGTTAACTAAACCATTTTGAACCACAAATGTATTTAAAACTTAGTAAAAGGATTGTTTGGACTTTTTTGTTTAAACCACTGCATTTACAAAAATATTTCCCCTAAAATCTGGGATTGCTTGAAGACATTGCTGTACAAATATAAAAGTACTATGCAAGGGACCAAATTAATGAATATATGGTGTGTATGTATAGACCTATATTTATACCATATCACTGTGCTGTAACAACACAATAAATTTATCAATAACCAAGGACTATATAAACTACACTAACATAAGCAAATATATATTAATAAAGTTTAAATCTATAGTACAGTTGCTCAGCAAACAACTTCGACATGGTATAAATATATTGTAGCATATTACAGTGGGCAGCAACAAGAGGTTTTTCATTTTCTCATTCTGGAAGGAAAACCATGCTCAGCTCCTCGGGTTCCATTTGGCCACTGCCGAGTTGTGTCATCACTGCTACTCCCAAAAGCTCCTCGTGCACCACACCGCTCAGCCCATGTAGTGTGTTGTACACTTCAGATTTGATAGAACGTGTGATATTGATGAGGAAGAGTCTGGTGACAGTCAGGACAGCAGAGTAAGATGCTTATTTGCCACAGCATCCATGAGAATTTTATGTTTGCATATTTTTCTTCAGCTGTAAGGTTGGAATGTTTTTGACAGTGAACTGTTTACATCCTTATTCCCGAAACATCTTTACCATGAAATACGCATGTTATTTCAATTAAGAGTTGCTGTTCTCCGCTCTAAAATATAAAAACTACATCAAGAAAAAACAAATCAATGTGAAATGATGAAATAACTGACCTAACACAGTTTTGTTATAGGCACCTTCTTTTAAACTGCTTTCAAAACCTGACAAAAATAATCGTGCTTCTGCATTTGTCGCATCAACAAATCCAACCCAACAATGTTTCGTGAATTCAGTACAAGACTGATGAATGTGGTCACTGGTACTGATGGATGCCAATTGGATTCAGCAAGAACAGCTAAGGAAGAAAGCCTGAAAGCACCAGATGTTAGGTAAAGCACACCCTTGTCTTCTCACTTGGAGACAGACTGCAAGGGTAAGCCTACACCTCCCCCCCCAAAAAAAAAAACTAAAGAAAAAAATTTTTAAAAAGAACTGGGAATGAGAAGGATGAAGAAAGCTGCCAAAGTTCTTCCTTAATAAATTAAAAGTGAGGTGGTACAAACTGATTTCAGTAACAGTCATCTTTCCAACCATGCCAAAAATGATTACTGTAGTAATGGTGATCGAACAAGTAGCAGAGACTCTAGAAATATTTTGACTTTTCAAAACTGAGTGAGAAAAGCATTTTGGTAAAGATGTGTAGAAATGTGTAAGAGAAATTTCTACACTAGTATCAACAGTCAAGTGCATATTTCTTTAGAAATGTTTTTAGCATAGGTTCCATACCACAATTCAATGATCACTTGTACAGTGTCCTGACAATGCTCCTAATATGTTCCCCACAACAGAGATTCATGTACCACAGGAACTTCCTAATAGAAAATGCCCTTTAATGATGAACCCTTGCTTATTAAAAATTAGTTTTGGCAGACTAACACTCAAACTATAGGAAAAAAGAAAAAAATTTAATGGAATCTTGTAAGCACCCTTATCTATTGAAGTCTAAGTTAATGGCTTTCTAGGTTTCTTTGAAGAGCAGACTAAACGGTATGAGGAAGCCTGGAGTTATTAACCAGCAAGCATCCTTATATACTACAGTAGCAATTGAACCTGATTTCCATTCAAACACATTACCCAAGAGGAAACCAAAAACTAATTCTTAATGTTAATGTGAAGATATAAGATTTAAATTTATTTCCAGGAATTACAAGTGCATTTTGTTCATATTAGCAAGCAGTCTTTATACAATCCATTCTTCACTGCTGCCAAAATAAAATGAGAAAAAGACAGCAGAGATATGAAAAGCTAAAAATAGAACTATTTTTCCTAAGTTATTTGTTGAATAGCATTTCAGTTGAACACAACTCAGAGGTAACAATAGATTATTTTTTTTCTCAATCATAGGCATGTGGCACTTAGACAATCATCTTTGCACAGAAAGCTTTAACAGTCATGCGAGGGCACAGTAATTATTTTAAACAAGGCAAATTTCTCACCACAGAGAGCAGTGGGGAAAGAAAAGGAGGCACTGCACTGGAACATAACACCTAGTAAACTCCACGTTATACAATTTCAGTAACAAATACTTGAAAAGATCATTAAAAGGTATACAATTTTAAACATTATTTAGTGCTAGCTTTGTTTGGTTGTCCTAACTCAGCATTATCAGAAAGGTTTGATAGTACTTGACAACAGAACAGTACTTCATGTCACGAGCTCATGGAGGCTTGATTACAAATCACCATAGTGTAGGTTGCAAGAAATGAACTTGAGATGCTGACATGCTGTAGGAGCAAAAGTAAAATCAAACTTTCTCATTTAAAGATGCAGTGTTCCTCTCTGCAGGAATTCTCAGTGTCAGTGATTAGATTCAAATGTAAAAACTATTAATCCTCATTTGAAGCATTTCATTGGTATGCAGTATGGAGACTGAGTTTATTAACATCATATTTTGGTTTCTCGCTTGCCACCACATATGGATGGATGCCTTCCACAAAGAAAAGCATTCACCATGAGGTCATCATGCCATTATGTTCTTTGCTAATCTTCCAACACACAGTCAGTAAATACAAGCTGGCGAGCTGCCACTCCTCTTTGCACAAGTCGTATAAACACCACTACACGGTATGAACTTTGAAAGTCCTATGCCTCCTCCAACGTGGTTAAACTTTAAATGATCTCATTTAGAAAAGGCAGGGAGAAAAAGGATCAAATTTTGTTAATACATGGGAAAAAAAATGTTTCTTAGTTGAATTCAATTAAGTTGGGTTCCTATGTGGCTCTTATGCTGTATAGAATACCTGTATGTACAGCACAGGACACCCAAACAAGTGCATAAGCAAGATTAACATGAACACAACTTGTGCTGTAATCCATAGCATAATGGTAGAAACTCCGCTGGATGCAAACCATTTCTATTTAAAAAGGAAGTGCAAAAAAAATCTGGGATGTCACTGACTTAAAGTGCCCTGAATAGTAGCTTTTCTAAAAAAAATGCCAGCGACTTCAGTAAAGTCAGAAAAACATAGTTCATGGTGTAAACGTCTTACAGGTTAATGAATTTTCTTCTTGGATATTGATCCAGGAGTGAAAGGAACCACTGCATCTTTCAAACCAGAAAGCAAGCAGTTAAAATACGGCCAGCAGTAGGTGCACTGACAGTACAGTACTGCAACAATGGGCATTACGCATAGGAGTGTCAATTACAATTCTTCAGGCTTAAAAGATTCATTGAAAGCATGAAAAGCCAAAACTACCAGGAACTGCCCTCCTGAATGGCTCAAAGGAGTTAGTGGATAAGCTGAGAGAGGCCACAAGACATGACCAACAATAAAGAACTGGGAAGAGGAACAGCAACTTTTGAGCATGCCCAGTCCTTTAAGTCCTTGTCCTACAAAAAAAGAGCAGAGACACATTTCAGTGAAGGAAGATTCAACATCGCCTTCTAAAACAAGCACTCTCCTATTCCTCTACTTTATGTGCACTGTGTTTACCATGAGTCAGAGACAGCAGTACCAATATATGTTAAAAGAGTCAGAGACTGTGAATACCAGTATATTACATTTTACATTAAAATCTAAAAACTTTAAAAGATTAAGATTAGTAATAACTAAGGAATGAAGTACATTATTTGGTGATCTGAATAACCTGTTATTTTCACACTGCTTCTCAATTCTGAAAGTGACAGCCAGGGGGGAAGTTTTGAATATCAAGAAATAAACACCCTGAGAAAAGCTAGCTGGAAAAGTACAGGGAGGGTGTGTAGGGGAGAAGAAATGCACAAGAAGAGACTGTTACTGTCCATTCTAAGCCAGCTTCTAGGGATTGGCCTTCACCAGGATGTCAGCTGCTTATGTTTAAACTGTTGTGATGGGGAATAGCTAATAATCCTAACCACAACTGCCTAGGTCAAATTACCGACATATCAGTATCAAGCTAAACACAATATTTAAATTTCAATATCATGTCAGCCAAATCAACTCTTCACAGTAGCATTTAAAGGTAACACTTTTTGAAAACCAAAAATTTACATTATCACTGAATCACTGAAATATTTGTCCCTGATCCCTTTATCCTGCTAGTGCCCAGGTAGGTACAGTGTGGGCAAAGAGGCAAGCAGGAGAGATCATAAACCACAATCTATTGCAGTGCTCCTGAGTTGCTCTCCCTTCCTTCCTACCATTAGTAGGCCCATTAGTAACTCCTAAAAATGGATGTAATTTTCTTCCAAAAGGTGCACATGTTCTGCTGCTGCCTCTGCACAGCATTAGCTTTAGAAAACATGGACAGGAAATAAGCACCACACACGTTGCATGTCCCAGGTCTATTGGCAATGTCAGCTACTCATAAGAGCTAGGTGTGTGAACCACAGATTTATTTAATTTTAATTAGTAAATAGTCTCAAAAGCTATTTAGTAAGCTTAAATAAACAAAACATAGTACTTCTAAAAAGTTAAGTTACATAATTTTGAAGCATCTATACATTTGAATAGTCAAGCCAACGGCAACAGAAGTTACTCTATTTAAGTAAGAATTTAATTTTTCAAAAATTTCTCCCACTTTTTTTTCTTTCCTATGAATTTAAGTAAAAAACTAGGGGTGTATGAAATGCAGGAACTGAAAGGTCATTTTTAGTGCAGAAGAATCACTGCTTATAGCAAAGCAACAGAGCTTCTACATACCACAATCAGATACATGGATTTCATGCAGTGAAGAAGCTCACTGGCTCAAAACTTCACCTTTCTGATGGAACTGCCACAAAAGTGGCACAGAAACTACTTTAAAGACCATAAAACAGGCCATCTAGGCTGGGCTCTCTTTGTTGTTTTTTTTTCTTTTCCAGTCACAAAACTTTGATACTGTAAAAATTATTAGTATCACAGAAGTTTCACAAGTATATAAAAAAAATTCAAGTCAGCATTTGACCAATTTTGTATTAAAGTACTGAGACTAACAAGCCTCATGTCATATGAAGACCAGATAAATTTCACTGATTTAAAAAAAAGTCAAAGACAGTGAATATCAATTTAAATTAAAATGTAACATCTTTACAGGATTAGGAAGATTAATTATAACTAGTTTATTAAAATTTAGATACTTATTTTTATTTACTCACACTATTTCAGGGATACTTAAAACTGAAGTTAAATCATACTGAATCTTCCTGGATGTTTTTTTCTCTTTAAAATAACTTAAGAGATTTTTCTTCTGTACATGACATTTGAGGAAGATTTACAAAAAAACAACAAACATTTGAAGCCATATGGCAAAATAGTCTGTAATATATGAAGAACATTTCCTCCTTAAAACGTTTTTTGAATGAAATCTGCATTTCAAAGTGTTGCCACAGCTTTTACTCTGAGCAGCAGTTTGCAAATATAATTCTTACTCCTTAAATGCAACCTAAAATCTAGGTAAACATCTCAGACAATTGTCTGGATTCCCTGCAGACACCTCAGTGTTGCAGTCAAAACTCAGGTTTCTCCCGTAAGGTCAGATGAATAAGCAGACAGGTACCCTTCCACAGCCGCTTGTGGCATCACTACAAAGATAAATTCACTAGTGGTAACAAAGTTCCAATCCACTTCCCCCAAGTGTTTTCATGTTGCTGTCACTTTACCTATGCACAATTTAAGATCGATATCCTGGCTGGAATCTAGCAGTTTCCTCAAAAATCAGTTCTTTCAGCTTTTCCTTCGGCAAGTCATCCAACTCCATATCAAACTTGAAGGGTGCTTCAGCTACAGGCTTAATAATATAAAGAAACATTATTACTTTAAAAAATATTACTCTTCAGTTGATTTTCATGTAAGTCCTTGTATGGAGAATAAAATCTGAAAATGCACTTCATTAAAAAATCCAATATTGTGCAACCCTCAAGATCTCATTCTAAATCTTTTGTGTGCTTTATGTATGTATTAGTCTACATAATTTTAAATCAAATCACAGTAAATAGCTACTCAAGTCAAAATCACAAGTTAAAATTAAAGGTTCATAACTTAGCATCTACCTGATGAAAAATTATCTGAAACATCTGTATTTCTCAGAATAAACATATCTATCCCTTAAGAAAAACTAGCTTGTTTTCCTCCTCCCTGACATCTTCACCAAAAGTGACCTGAAATCTCATCAGAACTGTACACTAAACTACACCAAATTCAGACTCGGTGGAGGCGTTAAATGCATGATCTGATTATAAAGGAGGAGAGAAACCGAGTTTATATCAGTCATGAAAGAAAACAGCTGAGGAATTCCCTTTTCAGGAGAGTACACCTTAGTATCTTTTTATTGTGCTGCACCTCCAACATGTGGCACTAGAAGCACAAATACAAAATGCTGGTAAACTGGTGCAATTGGATTCTTCAACTCCATTACAGCAGTAGAAACATTGTCCTTAAACTAATTAAGAAAATAACCTGTTGCATTATTTAATTGAAGTTTACATTTTAACAATGTCTTTACCTCATCACTTGGATCATAATACTGCTCCAGATATGGATGGGCTAAAGCTTGTTCCACTTCAATCCGCTTATGAGGATTAAAGGTCAACATTTTATCCAACAAATCAAGTGCTAAGAGGGGAAAAAAAGTGAGCAGGAGTTTAATACAGAATCCAAAATTGTTATAAACACTAATATTACCTAGAAAACACATGCTATGTGATTTGTGCTGATTTCAATTTACAGCAGTAGCAGGAGCTGCCACTTACTTCCTGTAGCTTAGGCAGACTGTTTGTGCTTGCCCCTCTTATCAGCATTCCCTGGTCTCAGGGAGGGTGGGACACCCTTCCAAAGGCCCTTCAGCACCAGAGTTGGATGTGGAACCCAACAGTACAACCCAACAGTAGCATCTGGTTTTAACTACAGCACAAGTTAAATACACCAGGCTTTTCCTTCACTCAGATAGGTGCTTTGAATTTTGGCGCCAAAAATCCAAATCAAGAGAGTGCTTTTCTGAAATAAGTAAGTAATCAAGAATATGTTCTTATTCTGGGAAAAAAAAAAGGCTGTTTACTGACAAAAATGTCATCCAGAAGTCACTGGGAGTTCTAGACAATCACAGTGAACTGTTCTAGCATAACTAGCAGTCCAGAAGGTACTCCTCAGCTGAGATGCAAATACATTCATATTCATGAGATTCAAGCAAAATCTGTTGAAGACAACTCAAAGAATCCATTAAAAACTTGAGGATTCAGTAAGACAGAGAGGGAGGTCTGATTAAATTCTGGACAAATATTACAAGTCAGATTTACTGCAATTTTTCATCTACCATGATTGTAACATCTTCCTTTTCCAAGAAAAGAAAAGAGAATTATTATAGTAGCAAGAAGCCCAAAGATATCAGCAGAATCCTAAATTCCATTCAATTTTTTCTCACTGCATTTTATGACACAGAAATTAAAGAGGCTTCTCACTGCAGCAAAGCAGTCGTAGCTTTGCATCAGGATGAGACACATACCAAGCATAGCAGAGGAGACAGAATTTGACCATTGCCTTCACTGGCACAGCAATGAACAATAACTATTGTCACACCATATTCTCAGCACAGGAAACTCACGTGCTCGCTCCGTGCCAGAGCCTGGCGTGCACAGTGCTTGACACTGAAGTGACTGACAGCTTTTTGAAAAACTGCTCTGTCAAAGCTGCTCTGAAAACCCAGATGAAATGGTGTTGCAGGAGTCATGCAAACAGCACGTTCCCCTGCAGCTGAGCATGTCAGCATCACTTCCCTTCGAGCTGTCAGGAGCCCACGGTAAAAATTCTCATGTTGACGAGCATTATTCAAAAGCAGAATAGATCACTACTGTTTCTCTCAATGATAAGGATAATCAGGTCTACACAACTCCATCTGCAGAAATCACCTTGTAGTTCAGTACCTGATTATATTCACTAAGAGTAAATTATCATAGTTTAAAAAACATTACTTATGAATTGTGTCAGAGCAGGTAGAAGAGCACTGTACAGCAACACAACCACCCTTGAACCGTACAAAGTAGAATTTGAGAGGCAAGTAACAGCCACCTAGCAAAGCAAAATCATATTTACCCTTTACCAAACCTTGTTAAGAATGTCAACAATTACTACATTCCTTGCTCCACTTCTAATAACTGAATTTAACCCCTTACATTTTAACCTTTCATACTGCCTAAGCACCCATGCTTTGATATTATCCTGTTTCATCTCCAGCTGACACACAGTCTGCACAAACTGTTCAGCAACAGGCAGCTACTTCGTATCTGATTTTACAAATGACCTTCAAGATTGGTTCCATGCCTATGTCAAACCCAGTGCCTGTGTTCAGTGCTTGAGTGCATTGTGCTCTGAGAGCCAGAAACAGGAGTCAGGTAAAAGTTAAAGACCAAACACCACAACATGTAATCTTAAAGTCACTAAAAATTGCTTTAAAAAGATCAGCTAGTATGAGGGCTTCATGCTGGTTTATGACTTTATATTAGATTTATATTGCTGTTTTAAGGGATCTGCATGTTCTATTTCCAATATTGATAAATTCTTGGGGTGGTTTTAGAAATCCCATCTTGCCCTTACTTTCTGATAAAATGTAATAGAGCATAAAATACCTTTGGGATCAGCGTTGGGAAACAGCCTGTTCCATGGTACCTTATTTTTGTGCGGTAGG
>NW_009953217.1:5313101-5336460 GCF_000747805.2 Chaetura pelagica
TAGGGAAAGCAAGTAGTTTCTGGCCTTTAAATTTATTATACAATTCAAATCTTCTTGGGAAGGGGATCCAAGTATGCCTAAAAAAATAAATACAAACTACTGCACCCTATGAAAAGTACATTAAAAAACAGTTATATCACATTTACTAAAACTCAATATTAAAACTGCTGGAAAGATTGCAGACTAAATATTTTAAGAGTACAAAGTATCTTTGATTCTTTTTTGAAACCTTTAGTAAAAAAGTTTAAGTCATTTTTTCTTGTAAATAAATGAATGCATTTGAGTTTTCTAGTGAGCAGTAATCTGTTTAAAAGATCCCATTAAGTGGCTTATCTATGGAAAAAAATTATAAGGACCTAATAGTGTATTTGAGTTTTTGAACAATTTTTTTCAATTTAAAAAATATCTCTGTTGATGTAGGAAATACATTTTTAAGTATCCTTAATGATTTGTTGTAGAAATCAGTGCAGACATAACTACAGGGAACTGATGATACACTTGCAGATCCATAAGTTACACACTGGCCAACAAGAGAAAGAAGTGAGCGACAAAAAACAGCTTAGCTGGTAGAAAAGATGCAGAGACAGGGGGATGTGGAAGCTTTTATATAAAGCTTACCAAGGATATGGTTAAGTTGGTCAAGGTAGTGTTTTCCTGGAAAGATAGGTCTGTTGGAGAGCATCTCTGCCAGAATACAGCCTACTGACCAGATGTCAATAGACTTGGTGTAACCCTGCAAGTAAAGGAAAAACACGTTTCTGTCAAGGAAATTTTTGCGTAATTGCAGCAAGATGTTACTTCAGTGAATTATGAAAGTTCACACAAATTAGTCACACAACACAGCTACTGGATACACCTTAAAACAGCAACAGAAAAACTTAATAATTCCATGTGTTAAAAAAAATGAAGGTATTATTTCATTAAGACTATGGGAATACAATTAAGATTGGCATACAACTAAGATCTCACGCCTTCAGAAGCAGATTCACCCTCATTATACATTCTAAACATAAATCAAGATGTCAAGGTAATACTAAGATATTTGCAAGACTTGGTGAAGAGAGTGGTAATATTGCTAGTACTCATGTCCTGCTCTGTAGAAGAGCATTCCATGGAAAAAGTCTCATGATTGGCAAGGAACTGGACACGTGGGAACTTATGCAGATGTTCACTCAGTTGTAGTATCCAAGAATTGTACCTGGAATCACAAATGCATTGGAAGCCAACAACTATACTGCAAATCCATAACCACATTTCCTCAAGACTGCACATGTGCCCTCATCCTAGAAATGCAGAAGGGGCCCAGGGAAAGCAAAACTGGCACACTCAAGGGAACAACTCTCAGCAGCAGGGTTAGAGCACTGTGGGTCTTACCTTAGAATTCAGCATGATTTCAGGAGCCCGGTACCAACGTGTGGCCACGTATTCTGTCAAGAATCCTGTGTGATCATGATCTGGATCTGCAACACGTGCCAGTCCAAAGTCACAAATCTGGTTTTAAGGAAATTTAAAAAAAAACAAAGCATATTAGACATTGGACATACAGTTCCCAATACTCCAACACATGAGGTAACACCTACAAATACAGGGATGGTAACCTACATTTTTAGAAACAAATTATTGCACGAAGATGAAGAATAACATTTTAGATTAAGTTCAATGAGTATCTGATAAGGCCATGCATGGGCCACAAAGAGTAAGTGGTTTGGGGGAAAAAAAATGTTTCTGGTACACAATTTGTGTTTAAGTTAACACCTTCTCTGTCAGATAGGTGGCAAGATATACTGCTCCAACCTGGCACTAGAAATTTACCAGAAACTGAAAAGAGAAAGATACTTAGATTTTCAGAAAACAAAATTACCTCCCAACACATTTGTAGCAAAGTTCAAAACCCCTTTTTACAAAAGCTACCAGCATAACTGCATCTTTGCATGAGAAACATCCTATCCAATCATGAGACAATGGAAGACTGGAGAGACTGTAGGCTTCTGGAGGAAGCATGAGCTTAAAAAAAACCAAGATAACATTTCTCAGCCCTGTATCAAGAAAAGCATTTTATCTAACCATGAAAAGAAAAATTAACACTGATCTAGACTAGTAAGCTCAGTAAAAAGGAAAGAGCAGCTCTATCTATATTCCGGGTAGGAGTGGCTTTCAGAGCCGCTTTGTATCCTCTCTCCAGAGAGAAACAAAGAAAACTTTAAAAGTCAATACATTGTTTTAGAATACAGCAGCAGTTCCTTTCTTACCTTCCAAAAGGCAAATGGCAAGTGTTGAGTGACACATTAGACATTCATATGCTTTTGCTACCACCAAATACCAGTTTATGATCAATTTCCACACAAAGCCTATTTGAATGAAAGAATATGTATTCTCAGCAAAACAAGGCACCAAATGTAGGAGTAGCAAACAGGAGGCTCCTCTGATGCATATGTTTTAGAACAGTTTACTCTTTGATAGCTAATTGTATACACCAATTATATTAAAAATGCAAACGGATAATATGTTGCAATCAATAAAGACTGTAATGAATAATGCTACCAAAAATGCACAATCCTCATTGCATCCTGGAAACCTTCGTTTTCCTGGAGGGACAGTCTATGAACTGATAGATCAGTTAAGAAAGAAGGGATTCAGCTGACTAAAAGCTCCATCTGAAAGACAAGGCTCAGCAGCTGACTGTTCAACAGAGGGACAGAAGAGGCAATGATGTAATCATAAGCCAGGCTGCATGGAACAACTCCTCCAACTTTAGCTATTTACTAAAAAAAAAAAAAAAAAACAACAAACAACACAACCCAAACCCTCAATCCTTAGCAAACAAAACAAAAAAAAAACCCCTTTAAGCATGTTAAACAAAACATCCCATGCTATGGAAACAGAGCAGCTGCCTTGTGAGCAGCTTACATAAAAAGAGTAAGTACAAGTAATCAGGGGAGTGTCCCATAAAGACAGAGGTGAAGAAACTGCAGAGGACAGCTGATTTATGGACTTCAGAAAACTATGCAGTCAGAAAAAATGGTTGCAACTTCTTTCTCCTAACCTCAGAAAAAAAGCTGGGTAAGACAGTAGGCAAGGAAAGGTGCAGAATTGCAGTATTACACAGAAGCAAAGCACTAGGACTTATTATTAAGACAAAAAAAAAAGACACTCTCTGGTCTACAGTGAGAAGAAAACTGAATTAAAGGCGCCTGTGAATCTCTGAAGTAGAAAAACGCAGGTGGGAACATTAATGACAAAGAAAGTACATTAAAATGACAAAAAGCCCCTGCTGACTGCAGCAGAAGCAGGTTCAGCAGAAAATAAGAAACACCATTAGCGAGAAAGGCATCAAGGTTGAAGCTGCAAAAGAGGCTTTTGGCTGTTTACCAGCGTTTTCAGCAGCTGCAGAGCTGACCAGGAGCCTCAGCGGGGCGAAATGAAAGAGAAGCTGGAGGCCATAGCGTTCTGTCCCAAGTCCCGGGAGTAAGGGAGGCAGCAGAGACTGTACCTGCTGAGGGCAGGCAGTTCTTGCCCTGCGGCAACAGGACACGTTTAACAAAGCAACTATCCCACTCAGGGGGAAAAAAAAAAATCCACTGTGTCGTTTTAAAAAATAATTCGTAAACGTCAAAGCACCAGAAGGTGGTAGGCTTCTCGATCAGAGTTAAAACAAAAGAAGAAAGAAACTGTGAGAGCAACATAATGACAGGCAAGATTTTCTTGGCATTTTGTCTAAGTCATAGCAGAGAATAAAAAACTGCATAATGAAAGACAGGTATGTCAGTCACTGCTTCATCCCTCGGAGAGACAGCACAGATGCTACTAAGAGAGAAGGAATAACTTCCCTAGTAAGTAAATAAATGATACACCAGCACCCTATTTATATATTTAGCTTCCACTTCTTGAAAACAATGTTATTGTAATCAGTACCGGATATGCTGTTTGCTTGGTTTGTTTAGATTTTTTTAAACAGAGATGGCTTAACATTGGATCAAGCTAGCAAGCAGATGGGAAGACTTGTGAGGACCACGCACACATTAGTAGACAAGGAGAGGCTCACATGAAGTTTATGTTAATGATGAGACAGTAGTTGAAACAGTAGTCTCTAGAGTAATCAGTAAAATCCTGAAAAAGGCAATACTTTACAGTTTTCCTCAAAAAAACCCCTTCTCTCATCACCTTCCTTTCAAGCCTATGAAAGTAACAATTCTTGGATGTTTAATACTTGGAAGTATTCACTACATAGATAAAAAAGAACAACTTAAAAATAATATTTATACAGCATGTTAACATCCCAACCAAGTAAAAATAGCTTCTCAGCTAGAGTAAACTGGTGCACTGAAGACACTGATACATACTCATGGAGAATCTGTTTGAAGTAACTTGGAGCTTGTTTTCTGACATATTAATGCCACTGTGCTAGGGAACTTACATGGTCATGATAGTTTTAATGTAACTTCTTTCATTTACCAAAATCCAAAACAGGTCAAATTGCTGGATGCAGATAATCACAAGGGCATGTGAAAATATTTATAAACACATTATACTATTTTATAGTATATTCCAGCCTCTAGCATGTCAGGATACATTAATCTCATTCATGGGAAACATGCCAGGCTACAAAAGAGAAGATCAGTATCTTTATTACCCCGGACTCTCACTGGAGGGAGATTCCAAGGTAGTAGTTTTCAGGGACTCTCAAATCTAATCTTTAGCTGGATATACATAACAAGAGACAGCAGTTAAGTCAAATATCGTTTCAAAAACTTTTGTTCACTATGTGGTAAGTCATATCTAAAGCCTTAGTCTGAGAAAACAGAAACAGCTTTAGGTTCTGCACTTCTGCCCTGAGCCTTTCAGCTGCTTAGGACAAGCTATAGGGCTCACAGACAAACTGTGTCAATAGAGACTCATACAGTTATTTTCTGGAAACAGAATCTGTGATCTGGAGGTCAAAGTCATGTTTAAGGGAGAAGAAAGAAGGAGCTCTTGTTATGACATGTAGGACTCTCAACTCCAGAAGAGATCAACAGCTCTCTCATACCACCACTAAGGAAAGAAGATGACAGCATTACCACTGAATGGTGGTAATGGTTTCTGAACAAAATGGTAAATGGTTTCTGAAACAAACTTTCTTCAGAAAGTGTAATTTTAAAGACGAACAAACTTTCTTCAGAAAGTGTAATTTTAAATTGTTTATTTTCACAGGGTGCTGTTTTGAGTTTGTGTGCAGTAACAGGTCTGTAAGCATGCACACACATACACAGCTGACACACAGACTTGCAGAATGGCCCTCAAAGAAACAAGTTAGTACAAGTTCAGCATTCATCAAACACAGCCTAATAAGTACTAGTTTTCTCTCCAATTCTGTTGTTTAAACTTTAGATGTGGTATTAATAGAATACCAGAGTTCCCTTTAGGTTATGAAAAACTATATGCTCTGTCATATATACTACTGTGCAAGTAGAAAGCACATACTGCCTTGACATGCTGTTTTTAAAATAATCTTAAGAAATCGGAACAGAACTCACTGAGGTGGTATGATATGATTTTGTCACATGCTGGGCTTACCTTCCTTCTTCATTACCATCTTATGTTAAAACATTACCTTTAATTATTTTATTGCCTTTAATTGCAGATAGCAGAGTTACACTCCAAGTGTTCTTTCCTGCTTCTATTGCACAGTCATTGTAGATTTTACTGCATTTTTTCCATGAAGGGGTTAATGCCTTGAAGGGATCTGATGAAATAACAGCTGCTGAAATCCCATAGCAAGAGTCAGGGGTGACCAGTCCAGCAGCACGGGGCATTAGGAAAAGCTGACAAGTAGCAGTGGGAATGTAAAGCAAACTGATCGTGTAGCCAGTACCCGAATGGACCATTATATGAACAGCAAAGACTTTTCTTGCAATTGTGATAAACTTGTACAGCCAGCAAGAGGTCTACATTTTGAAGAAGGTATTTTTTAATTTATTTTTTTTTTTTGAGAAAGCTAGAGCTACTATAAAGAGTGTAATTAGGTGCAACACAGTACACAACAAACACAGTTGTACTACATCAGATCAAAGTAATGTAAACTCTGTAATCTCAGTCCCTCAGTGGCCAACAGCAAGCACTTAAAGTGTAAAAAGGAACATACTTCAGTGCTTCTCTACCAGTCTCTCCCATCTTCCATGGATTTGCCACCTCGGGACTCAAAACCACAGGTAGCATTTGGTAGTTTTCTCTTTTATAAACTTGCTTGGTGGTTTTTTCAAATCACATTATCTTCTATACCTATAGCGCTTTGTGATACCAAATTCCACAGCTTAACAATGCTGCAAGGTAACTACCATGTCCTTTCACACTGAATCTGCCACCTGCTCCTTTCATTTCCTGCCCCCTCCCCAGCTCTTTTAGTAGGTAAAGATAGTGAACAACTGTTCACCAACTCTCTCTGTTCTCACCCTCCCTACAGCACTAACAATTTTACCAAATTCCTTTGTATTCTCTCTTTTCCTCAAGAAGTATCTTCCAGCAGAGGAGACCCAGGCTAAATAGGTCTTCCTGATATGGAGAGTACTTTGTGGTCGTGGTCTCCTCATTTTAAATGGGTATCATAGGGAGAAGTGTGATAACTATGATCATACAGAACCGAAGATTCAAAACCAACAGGAAGTTATATGAATAGCATGTTTTCTGTTTTATTGTCTATTTCTGTTTTGATTCTTCACACTTGGTTTGCTTTACTGAATGCCACTAAGAATTGAGCTGACAGTTTCCAGGAATCGTAACAGCTCTAAGATCATCGTTCTGTAGCATTAACTAGTAGAGAGCCCATCACTAGAAATACAAATTAGGAACGTTCCCTCTCCAAGTAATTGCTGTGCAGTTCAGCAGCAATGGATTTCACAGCCCATTTGAGTTGCCCGCTAATACGAAGTCCTTTTCCAACAATGAACAATTAACAGTTTAAACAGAGAAACCAAGACTTGCAATACACACAGTGTTGAGTTGACTTTGTAGGTAAACACAACTCTGCTTCAGATCAGTATTTGCACCCAGCTTTCAAGTGGCTGTTTCACAGTCAGCCTCCAGATGGAAACAGTGATGCACTCATTAAAACAGCATAGCAGAGAGTTCTTAGTCACTAAAATCTTAATAATTATTTTATCAAAACCAGTAATGTTTTGGCAATCTTTCCAGGATAAAAATCACATTAATCCTCAATAACAAAACCACATTCATGGTTATAGCAGGTAGCTTATGAAGACCATGGGAGTAAAATTTGTAAGAAATTTCAACTAACCTTGAGATCACAAGTGGTGTTAAGCAGCAAATTTGAAGGTTTGAGGTCACGATGAAGCACATTGGCTGAATGGATATATTTTAACCCTCTCAGAATCTGGTAAAGAAAATAACAAATGTGGTCGTTGCTGAGGTGTTGAGTCTTTAAGAGCTTGTAAAGATCTGTCTCCATAAGGTCTTGCACAATGTATCTGTAAGGCATCAGATGTAAGGCAGCAAACCTGATGTGGTATCATGTTAGATATCAACATACAGTCCCAGGTGAAACTTGTATAGCAATTTTTCTCTCTTATTTGTCTGCTTCATGACAATCATTAAGCTATGTAGTTGCTTCTTGCTTTACAAGTTTTGAATTAAATCAATCCTGCTACATGATGCAGCCCTTTACAGAATTAAGAGACACCAGGATGTGGTCCTCCCAAATTAATCATCCTAAATTAAGCTGGCTGACTCTAGACCAGGCCTTGTCTCTCAGGTAGAGTTTTCCAGCTAGGACTACTTCATATGTCAGATATCCACATGAAGTCATACCTACACAAAGCCAAGTTTCCCAGGAAAGAATAATTAGTATAATACAAAGGCCAGATTTGTATCTATTAATTAAGCATGTTTACCTGTCCATGTGCAGTTTGAGACTTCTCACATATACAGGAAGCACTGCAAAACTGGGGGGGGTGTTTTGCTTTGTTTTTATTTTTTCCCCAAGTATGTACCTAGTCTATTCTTTAAGAAAAATGTTGACAATTACAGCAGAGCCCAGCCATTTCATTTTCTCCTCAAAGCTATCAGATAGCTCTAACACAACAGCTCCATAGAGAGCAAACAGCATTTTAGCATTAAGTGACTAAACTAAACCTCTACAAAGTTGAGTTCTTTGGCTTGGAAGATATAAATTAACAGTTTTTTCTTTTCCTGCAAAAGAACAAATGAAATCAGCATTCACCAACATATCAAATCTACGTGTCTATAAACCTATCAAACACTATGATCTTCCCTTTCAATTTACAATAACAGAAGCCAACTTTTATTACATTTAGTAAGGAAGACAATTAAAACAGAGAATTAATCAAAGCAGAGGAGGAAGCAACCATCACTAACTATGCAGAGTAACTTAAAACTTTGAAAGGATACACATCTTTCATTTGCTCAATAGTCGGAGCTCTGATAATATCATTTATTCCAATAATATTCTCATGCCTGAAGCGCAGTAGGATCTTAATCTCTCTCAGAGTTCTCTGGCAATATGTCTGATGCTCAAAAGGACTGATTTTCTTTATAGCAACTCGAACTTTGTTGACGTTGTCATAGGCAGAACTACAAGAGAATCAATAACATTCATTACAAGGAATATTAAATTCATTAAATTGAGAAAGGAAGAACGTGAATTCAATTGACAAGAGGGATAGTGCATTTGTTATACAAACACTTATCAAATGGAGAGCTGACAGTGACATGTATCTTTTGTTTTGATGAACAGACAAAATACTGGTGTACTATCACCAGCCTATCTGGCTATCTACAAGTCATTAGCTTTCCCAGCTGACTTAAGAGTCTGCTGATTCTCAGGCACCTGAAGAAAAAAAGTATTCACCATCTTTATCTGACTGTAGAACAAACAAGGTGGAGCCTTTCCTATATGCTCAGATCAAGAAGTTTGAGAGAAAAGTTCATCTTGAGTTAAACCATCCACTTTGTGGCACAGAAAAGCCTTCAGAAATCACCCTTCAAGCAGTATAATTCCACATTCTATGTCTAACTCCTGCAATTGCAACGACCTTTTACTCCTCTATTAAGCTACACTGTACACATCTCCATGAGGAACAGACACAAAAAAACAACAGGGATAGAGAATTTGTGAAAACATCTTTCAAAGTACAATTCCTAGGGTGACAGAGAAGAGAAAGAATGTATCAGACTACACACACAAAGCAAAAGCAAGCAGCAGGAGGAGGTAACAAGGTGACCGGCACACACACAGGCTGCCACCTTCACAGTGCTAGGATTTCAGAAGCTCAGATCAGCCTTCCTAGCTATACCAATGAAGCAGCATTTCTGTTCACAATGCCTACGCATTTATGGAGAATATCACAGCCTAAGCCTAGTAAAAAATCTCAGTAAAACATACATATTTTTCTGAAATTTGGATTGAAGTTATTATTTAGTAAAAATGTTACCAAACCTTATACATTTTAGGTTGTTTTCTGTTGCCTTCCTTTTATGAATGACAAAGCATCTCATTATAACAACTTCTCTTTGTATTAAAAGTATATTTAAGTGATTTAAGAAATTATAATTCAAATGTGTGTATATGATACTTGTTCCTTTCAAATTAATTTTGTTCACTACTGCATTGTTTAGAAATTAAAAAATAATCAGGAACACATTTAAACATTTTTGTTAGTCTCAATTATTTAATATAAAGAAATAAACATACTATCCCAACAGGCTTTACATTCCACCAGTTTTCTACAATTGATTCCCAGAACATTCTTTGAAACACTCTGAACTGGCCTTACTCTGCTGAGATATCCAGTAGCTGGTGATCAGGTAAAGCAAAACGAAATATGAAAATCCAATTAGGAAAGGAGACCTAAAATGAATCAAAATGCTTGGCCACATCAAGGTGCTTCTGTCACTAAGCAGATTTATGGTGCAACAAGGTGTTTTTGAAACAGTACTGTTACCACTGTATGCAAAAGTGTTTCTCACTTTCACTAATAAAAACGACACCGAATTTGTGCCACCAGTAAGATCTCCACACAGCTTGTGCACACACAGTGACATCCCTTGTGCATAATTTTTCTGCAGAATCCCCGACCTGTGTCTGCAGCTGCTGCCTGTAACCACAGACTGCACCACTTATTTGCCTCCAGAAACACTGAACTCAAACGCTCCAGAGTGCTTTGAAATTCCACATGCTAAGCATGTATTAATCACAACTGTTGCTATTACATATGTATAGATAACATATTAGCAGTTCATAAGTCCCAAAATAGATAATAACGAAGTGCCATAAATGGAACTTGGCTTAGCCCTCAAGAGCACTTTGTCTTCAGCAATTTTCTTAGATAATCAGTTAATCACCTGCTGTGTTTATAATACACCAGTAAGGCAAGTCACAAGCAGAAAAGTAGAAATCATTCTGAAGAATTAGCAATCTGTATTTGGGAAAGAAACGAAAGAATCCTAAGGACCATTTTACTGTTACAAACAAATCTCCTACCTCCTTCTTTGCACTAACTTAAGCTTTTTTTTTTCTCCCACAGTGCAGGATCTTCCTTTCAAAGAACTGGACAGCAGCAGCCACACAGAGCAAGCAACATGCCAATGCTTACCAACTGATGCTGCTTAAATAAAAGCTCCTAATCTCTTACAATATATGATCAATCTCTAAGTTATTGCTTCTCACGCAATGGTTGGTTATTGATGAAAAAATACACATCTTTCCACATACAGATTCAATGAACTTGACTCTATCAATTAAACATACCAAGATTTGCTCTCTGGCAGCTGTTTCACTTAAAGTTCTTCAATTGTGTCCTTAGCAAAAGGTTTATACTGTTATTTAAAAAAGGGTGGGTCGTTTTGCTTTCAGATGGTTCAACTATAAACACATGATTCAATGTGGGGAAAAAAAGATGACTAGTTGCAGTAAAGATGGCATCAGTAATTTTTCTGTTGGTATCAGAAGATCCACCACACTAATGTAGCTGGGCATGCCTGGCTGTTACCACTGCAAAGCCTCAGCTAAGGAGAGCAAAACTGAAATACTACCTTGTTGAAACATTAAAAGGGACACTGGATTTATTTCTGTTGTTACACTTCTGAAACATAAGCTTTTCTGTAACTTGCTTAAATGTATGAAAGATTATCTCAATTTCTATGTGCAGGAAGCTAATCATACAGGTACACTTGCTTATGCATAATATTTTCAATGCCATGCATAATATGGGTACACAGAGAATCTGCATTATGAAGTTAACACCATGCCACAGTCTCAGTCACAGCCCTCAATGCAAATACGGCTTTGAGTAAACTCTGACCTTTAAGAAACAGTACTTTTTCAATTTGACATGTGCAATAGAAAACTATAAAGCTACATATTAGACTGAAATTCGGTAGAACTGAAGAGTCCTGTCATCTCTTCTGCACATATGTTATAATCAGACACATATTTGGCCTATGAAACCATACAGCAATATCTCCTTCACTACTTGGAAAACACTGTTAGCTAACAAAATTGGGTCATTTATAGGTAAGACTGAACCATTTTCTGAAGCCAGTTCCTCACAATCTCCATCCAGCTGCCATCAACACCAGATGTAACCACTGTTCTCTAGAACACTGCTCTAGAAATGTGCTGCTCACACAGTGCCCACTTGCAGTGATCGTAAATGAAACAACTATAAAAAGTGCAAATCCAAACCCTCGATGCATTAACTCACTGCAGTTAGTAACAGCTTACTTGTCACTTAACACTGGATTCATCTTGCTTAGCCTTAGCTAGAATTAGAGATCTAATTTTACAACTAATAATCGCCTGTGCTCCCCCTACAGTCCAGAAAGGAATAGCTCCACATATACATCCATCCCTCTACCACCCTCATCACCTAAGTTTACATTATTTGTATTCTGGAAGTGTTATTCTGCAGTGTGTGCAGTCTAACCTAGCTGTCCAGAATTTCATCTTCTACTCAATCTCACAACAACTGCTTATATTTTCACTGAAGCAATTAACTAAAACTCCTTCTAAAAGAACCTTCTATCATCTTGACTTTTTTCCAGAAAATACACAAATCTGTAAAGTGGGAATAACAGCCCACATTCTAACAACTTTTAAAATGCTAATGTATAGCCTTAGTTTTCTAGTCATTAACTACATGTACCAATGACTGCACACAGAACTTTTCCTTTAACAGCCTGTGTATTATTCCCATTAAGATAAAACTAGTTACTGACAGTTTAAATCTTCAGAAGGAAGGATTTATTTCCACCCCAATGATGTGCAGCTTTTATGAGCTGATGCAGCCATTCAGCTGCGAGTGCTATTTATCTGTAATGTGATAAATTTAAGTACAGATTTTGCAACTGCCCAACTCCAGTATACGTAATTCCCATTTCAAGATGTGGTCACTATGCTGAGACAACCTGCAATGGCACCATTATTTAGATAGCTTATATACCACGTGAATATCAATATGGGCCTTAGCAGTAGAATTTAACATTCCTAATATTAAATATCTTGTAAATACATAATCAGGTTTTGTCAAAGTAAAACATCTTGCACAGCTGAAAAATAAACAAAGGAGCATTTACAACCCAAGAAGCTGTGCCATACAACTTTTAAAGCCAGTGTTTTACCCTTTCTACTGCTCCAGTACCAGCTTCCTTTTTAAAATGTAGTCCAGGATGGAACTGCCTCCAAATGCAATGACCAGAAAGTATCCCACAGTATCTGACCAGCCTACAGAAAACAGCACATGAATTGCTAAGACGAACCTTGGACATGGAGCCCCTCTCCCATTAATTCCTTCTCAAGGAAGGAAAGTTTTCCACGAGACAGATTGGGACAAGTGCCAAAGCTTAGCTCCTTCTACCCACAATGGCTGCTGCATGTTCTTCCATCCATTTCTATTCTTCACATGTTTCATTTTGGAGCAGAACTGGAACAAGTGAGAGCATGCTGCAGCTGCTGGGAGGAAAGGAGCCAGCTCCTGGCAATAGTTACACCCCACAGAGGGCTGTTTCTTCATATAACCATTGAAAAACAACTGCCTACTCTGTCGGCACCCCCATCTTCAGCATACTTCTCTGCCATGCTGCCTGAAGGCTTATCCCATCATGGGATATTCTTCCAACACTTCTAGGATTATTCACCTTATGGCTATTACACAGACAGTTCTCAGCATATGCATACATACACATAGAGATACTTAATGCTACCAGCAAGCATCCTAATTACAGCTCTGAATAAAATACTGATTTTAAGTTAAAAAGGGATGTTCTATCAGTAGCTTTATGTTGCTGTGGAAACAAGATTCCAAGGGCATATCCAGGGATAAGAATCTTTCTGAAATACTGAATAATTCTGCTTGCAACCAAAAGAGGAAAGGCAAAAATAATTCCCAGCAAACAAGCTGATCTATGAAGATTTTTAATATTTTCATTTAGTCTGCATTTAACTCGATCACAGACATTTCTGCAACATGCTGACACTTATCAAATTACAATGCAAACAACTTAAACTTATTTTTAAGAGTGTAAGAAAAATAACAAGTATTGTGATGTAGTAATAACCAGCAGTAATAACAGACTATTTGCTACAATTTTTTGGGGTGGAGAAAAGGTGGTGTCATGGGTGCAGATTTGTGCAGACTACTCTGTCATGTTTTTAGTTAACCTCTGAAGCTCACTGCTTCAAAATGTAACCTTCACCTTTGCCACCTACTTTTTCAGTCATCTTTCTCATAACATTCAAAATCAATCCTAATATTAAAGGTTTCTGGCACAACTATGCCAACTCTTTCCTCCTGTGACAGAAATAATTACTCATAAGTGATTTTACTCCTTGGCAGTTTCTGATCTACTACAGGTTCTTGCCCTTCACACCATAAATTCTCAAGGCTGTTTTTTAAGCTCCCAGAGGAGATTTGTTCTCATCTATCGACTCAAATAATTCTAATAGGTTACAAAGGCACAATTTTATTTCTCAGAATTTGAAAACTTACATCTGATAAACCTCCCAAAGCATTACAATTCTAAAGTACTTACTAGGCACATAATAATGACTTCATAGTTTAATTCCTGAGATCACTCCTAGTATTTTGAAAACAAATAGCTAGTCATGCAAAATGGAGTCTGTTAAATAAATTACTTTTGCCAGCTCAGTCAATTCATAATCCCGGGTGTGGCAGACCAGATGATATGTGTTTTGTTAGCACCTACTAAGCAGAACTATGAAGAGCAGCAATTCTAGAACTACACCTTAACACTAGTATTATAAAAACACTAGTTGTTTCAGCCAAGGTTCTGTATTGTTTGGCTAAGGATGTCAATTACCTTCCTGGTGTTTCCATCAATTGTAGTTGTTCAACAAAAACTATCACTTCTCTCAATCTCTTCCAATATGTATTTTTCTTTCTATACCTTTAGCTGTGAAGCACTGACTTCAAATCATCATATATGCCTACACAATGCTGCTTCAGTTCAAGTTGGTCTTCAGAAATTAGACAAGTCTTACATCTTAGTATTTTGACTGCTTCCCACTTACCCTCCCCAATTTAGAGGTGTACAGGTTCTCTACTGCCAGTATTTCCTTTGATAGCATCTATGCCCAATTTAACAGTTAGGCAAAACTTCACTGTTAGGCTTAAAAGCCCTTTGGCTACCTGCAAATAAATCCCTCATTCCAAAATCACCCACTGATTTTGATATGGTATGATGATATTAAATATCACTATCTTACTTTTCTCTGTATAAATGTAAAGACAATTCCTATGGGAATCAGGGTAAAATTGTAAGAGCTCAACAACATCTGAGGCAACCTAAGGGCTCAGTGAATTAAAAGGAGTAGTTGTGGTTCACTCTCCTTTTTGTGCCTGACAACCCTGCCCCTTTCTCACTTTTTTGGTTGGAGTGGTGGCTTTCTTTGTGACAGTTCAGAGATCTGAGGCAGATCCAAGTCAAAGTGACTAAAGAGCAGAAACACTGATGTATTTACTTGCATATTCTTATTCAGCACTAGCACTAACGAGGTCCTACATCAGTCACATCAACTGTCTAACTTACATTTTTATCTTATTTTTATGAAGTAACATTTCAGCTATATCAGCTTTCCAACAGTTTTCAGCACCAGGAAAAGAGTAGAGCAAGGCATGATACAACCCGAGGTGCTGAAGGAACGGCTGTCCCTTGAGAAGCAGCACAGAGATCACCACAAGTCAGTCATGCAAACCACAGCTTAAGTGTCTTGGCTCGATTGTCATGAAAGCTAAACCTCCACACAAGCCATGGAGCACCGACTTCCTCCTCCTGTGCTTAGGGCTTCTCGAGAGACAACAAAAAGCCACCAAGACAGTGACACCACTGTCAGTCAAATAACCGATGTTACTTGAGGAAAAACAACCACCACTGCCACCCTAGCACCAAAGCAGACACTACAAATGCACATTGGAAATATTTCCCCTTTCCTCTAGAGAAGTCAGAGCACTACGTGAGAGCTGCAAGTGGTACCACTATTAACAAATCATCCAAGATGGTATACTTTTTAATAGGGTTCTAATTTGACTTACATTCCAACTATTCCTCCTAAAATCAGCTTTAGAAAAAGGAAAAAACACAAGAGCAAGATATTTACTATATTTTCCAATTATTATCTTATTTAGTTGATTCCACACAATATAAATCTCCGGAAGAGGTAGCTCACGATATTTCACTCCAACAGAAAATCAATAAATCACTGAAAAAAATTCTTCATGCATACTCAGAAGCAGAGGTTTTCCTAAACCTGTAAAAACATCAGTGCAAAATACTATCACAAAGCATTAGAGAAAGCACGCTCATTGCTACTGTCCACGCTACCATGGTTAGTTCAGTATTCCACTTGCAAAATAAAACAACAAACCCACTAGGCTAGAGTGTGCATATTGCCACTATCTGAAGTTACTTTCCTTCAGTATCAGCTTACAAGGCATTTTTACCATGTCTTCCATCTTTTTAAAAAGACATACCCACAGTAAACCCTAGCCCCTCAATATATTTGCAGTTTTGTGTTTTGTTTAGACAGAGTATCAGCACTGAGGCATGTTGGCTACTGTAACTAAAAGGAAGACATTTCACAATTATGAAACAATCCAATATAAAAGTCGGCCTGAATGTCATTTGGGGTTCTCTGCACCATTCAAATCCCAATAAAAGTGTGCAAAATCCAGACTGAAGCAGTTTGGGGAGTATCGATTTTTGGGCCTCAAATGACTTCAAGTTTTACTCAGGACAAATCAGCAATATTTGGTGGAGCAAACTGCATTTCCTCCAAACAAGCAAGGTACTGCAGTGAGAGTTGCTAATTTTAAGGAAAACTGCAAAATGAAGTAATTGCATATCATAAACTCTAAGCCTAATTGCAAGTTGCTGGTACTTAAAACACACCCACAACATAGACGAATTACTTTCTATAATGTAACAAAAACTCTCATTTGCATTCTAATCATCACAGAGCATTTCAGTATTTTATGAAAATTCTCTTAAAATACAAAATAAGAAATTCCAAGAGAAGAGATTTTTTCCTTTACAGAATTCAGGTTACTGTGATTTAATCCACCACTGAGAAGGTACCGGGCCTGAGGAGACAGAGAGCAACGTTTCTGGCAGCCCTTCCTTCAGCCTGCATGGAAGCAACCAAGGCACCTGAAGCCCTGTCACCTGCCAGGTGACAGCCAGGGTGTGTCCCTTCTGCAGGGGACATGAGGCTGCCCCTCCAATAGCTCTAGCCTAGTGGGAAAGGCTGGAGACAGGAACGCTCTGAAACAGAAGCCAAGCAACTGTGTGCTGATGGATCACAAGAAAGCTCAGCTTGCCAGTATCTCATCAAGTAACCCTTTCTGTGTTCGTGACATTTAGTCCTACTTGGATCTCACCAATCTGCCTGGTCAAAGCTGATAATAACGTGTTGTGTGTTGGCTTTTAAGGTACCTTGCAAAGAGATGAGTTTAAGAATAGCTTCTGTATATGCCCCAAATTTGTAATAAAGCAAAGGAAAATAATCTCCCTTCTGATCTGTGAATAGATCTATCCACAAGCAACTAACTTCCTAATAACTGACCTAACAATTAACAGAATCTAGGTCTGACAAGAGATAAATCACCTGAAACTAGCAACACTTTGCTGCATTTCACATATACTATCAATTTACCTTACAACACCATAAAGGTTACACAGTAAAATACGTTTATGGCTCCATATGCTTCATTTGAGCAGTTTGGAAATCAACACCAAATACAATTGACATAATCTAATAAAATGTTGTGGGGTTTGGGGATTTTCTTCAGACATTATTTGAAAAGCTCCTAAAATACCTCAATAAGTGCAAGTAGAAGGATTTTCCAGATCATCAGAACATCCAACTTCATCCATTAGCAGCACCTACCAACAGCCATGGAAGCTAACCACAGACTGGGCTGCATTATTAAGTGCCAGCGGGTGAAGGAAAGTGATTACTGTTGCAAGGCCACATCTGGAATACTGCCTCCAGTTCTTCTTTCTCCCAGTATTGGAACAAGTCCAGCAGAAAACCATTAGGATGCACACAGGGCTGAAGGACATGACATAGAAGAAAAAATTAAGGAAACAGTCTGTATAGGGTAGCAGAGGGAAAAAGAAAAAAGGTGGGGGTGGAAACCATCTAATTGCTGTTCTAAATTACATAAAGGGAGATATAGAGAAAATGGATCCAAACTCAGAGGTAAGAGGTACAAAGAACAAGAGGTGACAGCTGCAAGTTGCAGCAAAGGAAACTCATTTTTAAGGGCAGAAGTTTCATTGGGCAGTTGGTTAAACACTAGAAGCTGCCCAGAGATGTTGTGGAATCTCCATCCCTGGATATTTTGGAAATACTGAGTGGACTAGCTGAGCAAATTGATCTAATTTTGACATCAGCCCTGCTTTGAGTAGGAGGTTGGACTACATGACCTCAGGAATTCCCTTTCAACTGACATTCTGTGAGATATTCCACAGCAAAGATATATTTTTATTAACTATCAAATCAATCTGTTAATTTAATTTCTAGATCACAGCTGAAAGCTATGACAAAGCATCAACACAAAAAGCATTTTAAAAATTACTATGTTGGCGAAGTATTAGTTTTCAACTTGAGCTGTACACCTACTCAATTGGTAAGTATTACTTCTGCTATGGGATGGAGATTCCCACTCCTAAACAGGTTTATCACGGAACTAACAGAGCCTGGTGTCCTACAAATACAAATTTCTGTTCTCAAGAGTACCTATAAATCCATTTGTGAAACTAGGGCATCTGTCATATCTTTCTGGGGGAGTCTGACTTGACCTCTTCCTCAGTGAAGTAGCACATAGCATCTCTTCACTTGAGAAAAACACCTATTTTTAAGAAACTTGCAGAAGCTTTCCATCTAAAAAACCTCTACCATCTGTCAAATTTGATGGAAGGCAGGCAACAGGTTCAAGAGCCATACACAGGGGTACAGGAGATGGACTGATGCAATAACATTCACACACTGTGAACCCATAAGCCTTATTTCCTTAAGAAAATATGTTTAAAAGACCAACTCAAGTTACCTCTGTTTCCGTGGGCTGGATGATGCTAAGAAAATGTGTAATTATTTATAAAATGCAAGTGTCCCTGAGCCACACTCTTCAACTCTCAAGCTAGTACCCCATTACTTACAACAAACAGGAAAGGTTGCTACCTCTCATCTTCCAGAAATCTTAAAGACAGCTCTGATAAGAGCAGGGGAGCAAATAGCTGTTGTCCCGTCCCTGAGGCCAGCAGCTCAGCTCACGGACCACCAGGAGAAGCAGCTCTCATGGCTCCTTTCATGTTTCCACCTCAGGTTAAGCAAGTGCTTGAAGCCTGAGTGACTGAAGGGAAATGCTTATCCCAGCCCTCTCCCCAGGGGGAAGAAGCTGGTAACCAGCCACCAATTACATCCCCTAATTCTCTGCTCTGATCCTTGCACTAACCCATTGGGGTTGGGTAACTTGTATCAGCTCTCTGTTCCCCTTATCACACAGACCCAAACATGTTAATTACCAAGTACTGATACCCATACCCAACCTATGCTACCTCAAAGCACATATAAACAGGGCAGAAATCTCTGTACTTGCTCTATCATTACAGGGTACTGTCTCCATATCAATACAATAGTTAGGAGGAAAGAAATATTACAGGCTGTATCTGATCTTTGTAACTATGGAGTCCTCCCCAGATCACCAACCTGACCCTCACAGAGAGATGAAAATGCTGCCTTTTCATGTAACTTTGAACAGTCTCAAAAGAAAATATTACACAGCCATAGATCCCATTATGTTTTCTGTTTTCATCTTTTAATATAAATATCTATGCCTTACAGATCATTCTATTTGTGATTATTTTTTTTCTGTTTCAAACCTCTTCATGCACATACTTTTCAGACTTCATTTTAAACGATCCATCCTCAAAAGTAGGCCTTTTCTTTGAGACAGTAGGAAGGAGCAAAACTTTGAAAAAACTGCTGCCAAGTGCTTTAAATATTCTTTCAGTGTTACTTTAACATTCATCTATTGATTACCTTAACATCTCCTATCATATCACATTTCCACAGCACATCAGTAACACAAAGATGTCTTTGTAGCAACACAGTCAAATTCAAGCCAAGAAATGTAAGATTTGAGCTTCAAAATTGTTTTCTTCCAACTGTGTTCATGTTTATAAGTTGCACGCAGTTACTTGCAGCAGTGATAATACTTCATGTAAGCCTTATGACAAAAAGGACTTCCAAAAGCTGAATATCCCTATCACACTGCCATTCACCATTTCTTTCCAAAAAGATGACTTGTTTTTAACTGTCAAATGATCAACCTTGACAAATTACCACTGGCCAACTGGATGAAGAGCAATTCACACTGGAAATTTAAAGCTCAACACACTCATATTTTTATCACTGTTTCAGTGTGTTTAAAGTACAGCTTCTTAACAGGTTGAGTTGAGGTTTTTTCAGAAAGAAGAAGAAAAAAAATCCTCCACACACACATATTTAGGAGGAGGAGACAATCCCAAAAACCTTTCACACTTTATTATGTCTGAAAGGTAGTTTTGAAACTTCAGACTCGGTCTGAAATCAGTCCCAGCTGACTCTGAGGTTGATAATCCCATAGGAAGGGAAAGTCACATAGAACTTCACACCAAAACCTCTCAAAACAACTTCTAAGCAAAAGAGAAGGAATAACAAAACAAACCCAAAAACACAACACTTGCATACGTTTGGATAAATTAATTTAGAGTAACACACTTGACTGCATGACTAAATTGCCCAATGAATGTCCTGCAGTCCTAGAAAGTGCTGAGGATTTTGGCTAAAACTTTGTTTGCACTGTGGTCATCCCCCTATTTCACATGCAGAAATACTGAAAACAAAGAACAGGTTAGGAAAGGGACACTGACATGGATATCCAGTTATTAACCACTTCACCCCCCAGCAACAAAATTTCCAAGTAAGATGCAGGCCTGTATCAAAGGACACATTTTTGGCCACATTTAACTGGAGAACACCGAATTGGGGGTTTGCCTGATGACATGCCTTTTCTGATTACGAAGCTGAGAAAGTGCAACCACTACATAGCAATAAATATACCACTCTGCTAAGTTTATTTTTACTCAAAACCTGATTATGATAAAAATGACTGCACTAGGGAAAATAGTTAAATGCCTTCAAGGGTTTCCAAACCCAGATGAGAGAACACTCATGTACAGCTTCAGCCAACATTTTCCCCTGGTTCCTGTGCTGTTATTTTATGTAACGATCAATATTTCTCAAACATTATTCTCTGCTGCAAAATCAAAATGGAAGACTGATCATAGCAGCACTACCCTAAGAATACTTCATTTACCCTTTTAATTAATATAATTAAAAGAATGTTATTGTTTTCAACTCCCTAATCCAATAATCCAGAAAAATAAGAACCAGGAAAAAAAGGAAGAGTGGAGGATTTTAAGAGTTAAGTCACTTGTTCTCCATATTACAAGCCCTGTGGCACAATGCACTTGTATATCTCTCAAGTCTTACACATTACCTTTGCATCTAAAATAAAACCATCAGAGCCTGCTCTGCTTTCCTTCATTAAGGTGCACAAATGTAGATGGATTTTGCAGTTGCGGGAAACCTCTCCATCTGCACACTCACAGCTTGCCCTCTGCCCCGCCCCCCAAGGGAGCAGCTTCTGCAGATCCTCACTGCATTAGCTATCAAAGCAAGATCAGAAACATGAAGCATTAAACTGCATAACCCATACCTCTGCTGATTGATAAGCAATCTTATTTAGTCACAGTAGTTCGTATGTTAGGCACTAGAATACATTACAGTTGCTATGGCATTTAACTACAAGTGCATCCAACACTGTCCTTATCAAGTATATAATATAAACTGAGACTTTGCTCCCTGTCATTTCACACCCAAGGCAGAAGAGCAATAATTAAGAGCACAACCTATCAAATTCAGTGTTCCACATTAAGAATTTCAGAGTAGAAAACACAGGAGCAAAGTACATATTTCAACTGAACTAGTAATCTGGATTTTTTTGTTAGTAATTTTGTATATCATGCATAACAGACACGATGCATTAGAGTAAGTTATAAATAAAATATAACCTTATGTAGTTTTGGAGGGGAAACAGTTCCAGTATAGAACCTAAAATACCATTTGGAGGGGCAGAAAGTGGCCCCGTTTCCCCTGTATCTGCTCACTAGCATAGTGATGCCAAAAAAGGGCAACAACTGCCATCGTAGGGCTTCTTGTAATCTCTGATCTGTGGTGCAATATTTTAGCTCTAACACATTGTCTGTTAAATACACTTCTAACACTGTTGATGAGAGCGGGACTACATATAGCATACATCTTGGAAGTACTATTCCCAAATACCTTCCTAAATCAGACTGCAAGTGTAAACCAGTGCAGTTAGTACCAAGATTATCTACACTCATTTACTTACCCTAGCTCAGATGATAAAGTACACCATAATAAAATACAGCTTGTACCATAAGCTACATTAACAAGTTTGGGACTGGGTATTTGCTTTGATTTCTAACACTAAAACAATAACAAGGATATTTTTAAACTGTAAACAGGATTTCTTATTTCCATTTTGAAAGTCCTTCCCAGAGCTAAAAAAGCAAAGGACACAACTCAAAACTTTGTAAGAGGCTCATCGCCTAGGCCTAGATGAAAGCTTCCACCCTGGCATACAGGATGACTTCATCTTAACAGGCCAGCACAATTCAATGAGTATGTGCAAAAACATACAGCTACAAAAATCTGTAACGTGCATCTGAGAGCTGTGAAGAGCCTTCGCTGAGAAGTGCACTAGTTTAGATTAAGCATCAGAGTGCACAAAAGATTAAGCATCAGAGACAGAAATTCATGCTGATGAAGCTTTCACAGAGCCATAGGCTGTAAACCTCATTTAGTACCTCTGATAAAAAAAAAAACATGCTGAAGAAACAGAAGCAATGTGGGCAGAAAGCTGAGAAAACTATTTTTAAAAAAGTTTTCCATCTGAATCCCTTAAATTATTTCAGAAGTAATACTAATAAAAGACAGAATAAAAAATGCTAAGGTCACTGAGCATGCCAGATATATAACCCTAGACTTAAAAGACTAGGTATACAGCATCACAGAGCATCATCTCGACTCATGCAGTCTGCTAAAACAACCCATCACACACCCTGAAGCCTCTTAGCTTATATTTGTAGTATTTTGCAGATCATTCCCCTCGAAAACACACGCGAACGCTTTTTAGTGAGTACAAGTCTTCACGATACAAAATAACCAAGAGCTAGAACAGCTGAGAACTTTCACCTGTATACATGTTAATTTAGGCACTAATGTGGCAGGCTACGCAGCACAGGCAGCACGCCCTAAGAAAAGCCAGATACGAGCAGCAAATCTTAAGCACAGATTCACTTTCTCTCCCCAGCCGTGACCCCGGGGACGAGCAGCCAGGTGAGCCTTCGCACGGGCACAAAGCGAAACGCCGAGCAAGCTTTTATCGCCTTTCTGAACGCCTGCAATCACACTACAGAGACGGAGGAAATAAAAGAGAGCAACCAACTCTAGATGCAGGACACGAAACGTTAAAGAAAACAAGCGCACGATGAAAAGGAAACGAGACGTTCAGCTGCACCCATCGATGGGAGAATTATCGGGGGGGGGAGCACCGAGGGAAGGGTGAGCCGGAGGGACAACCTCGGGAACACGGAGGGAAAAGCAGAGCTGAGGAGAGCGAGGCAGAGATGCTTGAGCCCAGGCTTCCCCTCCCCCGAGGGCAAGGGCGGGCCGGAGCCGGGCCCGGGGAGGGAAGGAGAG
>NW_009953217.1:5336835-5348261 GCF_000747805.2 Chaetura pelagica
CGCGGCCCCGCCCGCCCGGTCTGCGGGGGCACCGGGGCTGCTGCTCCTGCCCTGGCCCGCTGCCCGACCCTGCCTGTGCCTCCTGCCCCTGCCCCGCTGCCTGACCCTGCCTGTGCCTCCTTCCCCTGCCGCCGCGGGGTGAGCGGCAGTGATTCAGCAGCGGGGAGAGACAGACAGACAGACAGACAGCAGGACAGACAGACAGACAGACAGGGCTGCTCTTGTGCTGGAGGCTCCGGACCCAGAAGCCCCGCTCGCCGCTCTGGGCCGCTACCACCTCCCGCTGTCCCGCAGAGCGGGGCTGTTACAGGCGGGAGCGGAGCTGCTGTAAGAAGGGCGAGTTTGTTTCTTGGCATTTCCCAACTCCAGCGCCCAGTTTTGCAACCTCTAGTTATCACGTTGTTTTCATACGGAATTACAGTTTCCTGCGAGTTGTTCCCCGAACGAATGTGAATAAACTCAAGGCTTTAAATCTGAGGTGAAAATGCAGTGGATGGTTTTTAACGTGCCCCGGTCGCTGCTTGCAACAGGGACGATCTTTTCTGGTTTTCTGCAAGGCTCAGTTTTCCTAAAATAGCTTTTGCTGGATCTGGGAGTTTGCTAAACTTATGCACAAGCATCTCAGCACCACTCCTGGAATTTTTTTTGCAGTTCTGTAACGATCTTGACAAAAAGTATTAACCCCAGATCTGGAGTCCTGCGGCTTCTTGCTTTAACTGCTCCTGCAACAGCTGCCTGAGATGTGCTGCGTGTTCTGTTCCTTTGCACATTCATTCAAATACACACCTTTAGACACCTCAGTGCCTGTGTCTCTGCATTTATGCTCATTCCAGTCTGTCAGAAGACCCCAGTGTGGAATCATAGTTACCCCTTAACTAGACTTTTTCTTTCTCGTAGGTAGTTTTTACCTGCATTCTCGTTTAACAGTGCTCAGCCAGAAGCTGTTAACATGACAATCTAGTTCCTCCCATGTTCTCATCAGTTCTACTTTGCCTTCTTCCATCATTTCTCTCATCTCTCTCTTTCTATTGACAATACTGACGTTTCTGCTGACAATCCTGCTGCTTCGTGTCTGTCTTCGCCTTGAAGGTGCCCCTGCCAACAAACTCTTCCTTCTCCCAACTGCCAGAGGGTCATTTCTTGCATCCCACCTTCACTCCTTGCTGCAAAGCAGCTTCCTTTGCCATCGAGGGAACAACTGCAGTTTTCCATGCCTGCTTCCAGCTGCTGCACAATCTTCTGATTACAACTTACTAACACCCCCCCCCCCCCAAGCATTTGGGCTTGCTGTTTGACCGTAAGTCAAGAGGGAAGCAGAGTTTCTGGTTCCAGCTGCACAGCTGGCTTGCCAAACTGCAGCCTGAGGACTCTGCTTCCACATAGCCCACTCGGCAGGGTCTGGGCTTCAGATGTAGCCCCAGCCTGCTTTGATGGAGTGAAAGCTGTCACAGATGACCAAAATCATGTAAGAAACTCATCTCCGTATTTAACAGACATTCTACTATACACTTGAGTGGGATAATGCTTCTGAAGTATTTTGTTTTACTTGTATACAGTGCTTTCCTTTCTGTGATGCTTTTCTGCACTTTAGAAACACAGCATCATTTTCCTCAGAAATTTTAGACAGCAGTAAATATGAATAAATGTTTAAATTTTCTGAAACTAAGTAAAATATTATTTAAAAGGTTCTCTTAACTCTAAACATGGAATTATGCTTACAGTGCTGATCAAATACATAAATAAATCTGTCATCAGCAAATGCAAAACAAATGATTATGGAGAATCTAGCTTAAACACAACCTGTCATAGCAAATTTAATTAAAAACTGTCCTGTATCTAGATAATTTTCTACCTTCACCAGGACGTGTGTGATCAAAAGGGAAACCAACCAGGCAGACCAGGAAATTGTGGACAGACTGTCAGCTTCTTTGAGTGCTGTGTTCAAATATATGCCTAATCCAATTAAACCCAAAGAAGTGGTCAAAAGGCTGTGGCATGCTTTCCCAACAGGCTCTCCTGAGACAGAACCTAATGCACATATTTCAATGAAGCACTTAAGTTCCTGTGATAGGCAGCCCAGACCTATTTAAATACACTGCCATTACCTGCACTTAATGTTAGGTCTTTTACCTTAAAAAGATGACACTCAAGCCTCAATTCTGGAAAGAACAAAAAACATGTTTGAAGAAAATGATTCGTTCCGTGATCAAAATAAAGGGTTATGTTGAGGGAGAAGAGGTGATACTTAGTCAAAAATGAGAGCAGATAATGAAAAGGAGGAGGGGGGGGGGGGAAATTACAACCCTTTTATTTCAAAAAGAAATAAGAACACGTAAGAAGAGCTAGCTCAAACAGAAATGCAATATCTTCAATTTAAAAGCTGTACTAGGAAACAGCTAAGCCATATAATTGTTCAGTTTAAATATGCCATGTCTTGGACTATCTCCATCTTCATATCAAGTCTGGGAGTCACAGGGATGAGTTCATCCTACAATCAGGATCTAGAAGTTCTCTGTACTGTTGTGCATATCTATGTTAACTGTTAACTTCATGTTCTCTAAACAGGTCTCTTGAAAAGTAAAAGGCCCTGTGAGTGCTGGAAACAGCATTATCAGGTGTAGGCACAGGACAAACTGTAGCTGCCCTATAGCCACTCTTCATTGGGGCTGGGAGAGATTTCAGATTTTGGTGCTAATTTAGAACTAAAGCTGCATCTCACAGAATCATCATTATTGTATTAATTGTATGTTTTGCACAGGAACATTGAAGGGGCAGGTTTCTTGGTAGCTGCCAGAGGGGTATGGCTTTTGCTTTCAGAGCACCTGAGCATGACCCTGAACATCCCCATCATCCCAACAAAACGCAGGCATTAAGTATACAAACGAAATTTCCCAACATTATCTAAGAAGACCTCAAGCCTCTGTGTGGGGGTGATGAGAGAGTGAAATAAGACAAGTAAGATGTTTTATAAAGATATGTTTTAACTTCTAAGGCTCTCAGGAACCATGGTGATGAAAGTGACACAAACTTAAATTGCTTAGATATGAGCTCTGATCCACAGGGAACTATCCTAAGATTCATAAAGAGCATCAGATGGTAACAACTTATAGTCAGTACCTACCTGAGCTTGATTTAACTAGGGGCATGCAGCTGAAATCCCTTGAGACTGATTTTCATTTAAATGTTGGCTACTGCTTTGACAGTGTAAAGTGACCTCCACGAACTGAGGATCTCTGTGTAATCTTACGCTGTTGGAAAGTTAAAAACAATCTCTCAACCAAATTGCCCAGCAACTAATGCCAAAACAAATTTACTTTTTCCCCCCAGTATTTCCTTTTTTCCCCATTCAGCAGCATTCCGACTGACTTTGCAGGAAGCTTATGGTGGCTTATCCACCATGGAGTTAAAACTAGTAAACAGATTGCTATGTTTGTTTTGTGCATGCCAAGAGGAGCACAAAAGATTATTAATTGCAGAACTGCACTGTCAGTAGCGACCTTGATCTTGCACTAGGCATCATTCTGTCCCTGTCAGAGTTTGTCACTGTTGTAGATGTCTTGTGTTATCTATCATGTTTTTGTTAGATTTGCTGTTTACAAATATAGTTTGAAAACACAGTTGCAATTTCAAGTTGTTTTTATGTTTCCTAGTTTTGTACAACTAGTGTGCAATTATACTCTGAATATTTTAAAAGGGATCAATTTACAGCAACCTTAAAAACTTATTATATAATTCTAACAATTTTAATTAACATACTGACATTTTGTTGCTGTCTATGTAAAATAAAGTTGCTCTTATTTTGCAACTGCAGTAGCAGCAGTATCCAGGCACTGTCCTGTGCCTCAGTAATGGAAATTTCCCAGCCTCAGAGCACACTCTGTCTCAGTCAGCTGCAATAAAACTCTGACTGATTTCAATATTGTTGTGTGCTTTACTTGTCCTCAGTAATCTGGAACTTGTATCTTTTGAAAACCAGCTACTCCTCATGAGCTTGCTTCATCTTGCCCAAGACTTGTATTTCAGTAAATAAGCTGTGGATGATAAGAGAACTGAACCACCAGATAAAACGTTATTTTAAAGGACTGATAAAATTCCCCATATGTATAGTCAATATTTATACAGAATGTTACAGGGAGGATACCACTGAAGTTCCAGTATATGACCATTGCTTTCTGGTGCCAAAGCTTTATGCACTGGAAGACTATTACGTTTTTACAAAAAGATTTAGCTAGTGTAGAAAAATCAGTGTCTTGATCACTGTATTTCTGATACCATTGATTGCTAGGAAAACACAAGAAATACAAAAAAAGATCAGATTATTACAAAACCTCACAAGTTGAATGATTTACAAATGCTAAAATATGCAATCTGTTTCCCCCACTTGTTCTCAATTCAGCTGCAGACAGGAGAGGCGATGCCTCCAACAGAGGCAGAAGTCATAGAATGTAGAAACAGAATTATTAGGGTTTATGTTGTACAGATATTGCAGTAACTTTGGCTTTAACACTTCTCATAGCTAAAAATTTATAGAACCATTTAGGTTGGAAAAGACCTCCTTCTGGCCCTTCTTGTAAATGGGCATCACTTTTGCTAACCTCCAGTCAGCTGGGACCTCCCTGGTTAGCCTGGACTGCTGGTAAATTCATGGGAAGTGGCTTGGTGAGCACTCCCACAGCTCCCTCTGTACCCTTGGGTGGATCCCATTGAGCCCCACAGACTTGTGTGTGTTTAAGTAGTGTAGCAAGTCACTAACCAATTCCCCTTGGATTATGGGGGCTTCATTCTGCTCACCATCCCTGTCTTCCAGCTCACAGGGCTGGGTACCTAAAGAACAACAACTGCTACTACGACTATAATTATTAATTGTTAATGAAGAGGTTGGATGATATGAGGGCAGAGGAGAAAGGATGATGAAAGAAAGAATAAAATAATATAGAGGCAGGGAAGAATGTAAAATATAAGATGAACAGATAGTGGGGATGATCTATGGGAACAGAAGGATTATAATTAGAGGGGTGATACCCAGACCCCACTGCATGGGGCTTTGTGCACTTGGCAGACATAGAAGCCTCTCCAGAGGGAACCAGTGTGGGGAATAGTGCCAGACCTTCTAAGAAGAGCTTACCAGGATTTGCTTTCACATGATGTTGTCAGCTGGGGCAATGTTCATCACAAATAAACATGCATCTAATGGTTTTGTGATGGCACAGGTGTGCATCCTAAACTGAGATTTTAATATAAAAGTCACCAAGGTTCAAAATTCAGCCATCACTGATACACCATCACGTGCCAACTGCGTGGCAGCCTTCAAGGGCAAGTTGGGGGCCATAGCACAGCTATTCTGAATACAAGGTTCCACATATGAACTGTCATACTTAGCTTTCCTGTTGCTAGTCTTGGCAGAGGAGAGGCCCTGACTGGAAGCAGGATTGCCATTTCTCCTTTACTGGACAGACTCTGGCCTCACTGACACAGAGAACCACAAAGGAGGCACCGCCAGATTTATGGCTGGGACACTTCAGGCACCTGCAGGGAAATCTGCACCTTTGCCCTCTAAGCTGCACTTGCACTGTGGGAGGGAAAGAAAGTTACCAGCCTCCTCTCCTTACACATTGCTCAGCCCACTGACCTGTGAGCCCAAAGAGTCTGTACTGCATATTTTTAATAGATAGGCTATAAACTACAGACATCCATTTCTACAGTCCAAAATTGATGAATCATCATTCATTAAAAAAAAAAAAGGCATTTCTTTTGCAATTCTACATATCTATAGTAGATAAGAGCTGTGCAGACCAGAGAGATTTCCTGGAGGAAGTGGTGTCACAGCATTTTGAAAAAAAGAGCCAAGCTGTTGGAATCTGTGTTGCATTAGAGGGCAATGCAATACCTCTGAGCACTTCCTGTTTATCATGAGAGATACAGTTTTCACCACATCATAAAACTTTCAAGCATTTATTAATAAACACTCCTAGAGAAAAAATAATACCCAAATATACAACCCCCTATGGCATCTGTCATTATAAACAAAATAAGCTTTTCATTATATATATCAGGGGACTATTTGTGTGAGAGAGGCAGATTCTGAAGGGCTCCATCCACCTCCTGCTCAAGTCCATGTTGCATCTCTCATTAGGTCATTGGACCCCTGGCATATGATTTTTCTTATATGTAAATATCAAGATGTTTGAAGGAGCAAATGTATTTTTTACTATCAGCATTTGTCATTTTAGTAAACACTCTGGGTATACACAGAGCACAAACATCTGCAGAATTGCAGCACAAGGCCTTATATGAAAATGGCAAAAGTAAGATTTGCTTCTAACAACAACAGTCTGCAAGTGCTGAGGTACCTAATCAAAGATACAGATTGTGCAGATGTTCAGAGCAGGGCTGTCTTGCTGTGTGGCCTCTCTCACTTGACAGCTCCGTTGTCCCAATTAGTTCTTCTGGATAAATTAATGTAGCCTGAAACTGCAGAGCTGGGGAGCAGAAGGGTGCAGATTTTTCAACACCAGAAACCTTGATGGTGCAATTTGCACCCCAAGCAGATAAGATCTTTGGCAAGGAAATGCAAATTATTGAGACTGATTCAGGATGTTCTTACAATCATGGCTGGGACTTGGTCTGCAGCTGACAGACACACAAGGTGGGGGTCGGAGAGGAGATTCAAGGTTTCTGCCAATTCTGTAGGGAACAAGATTTTTGATAGGTAAATACACAACAACAATGCAATGAGAGGCCTTGTGTCTCACAGAGCTTCACCACCGGAGGAGGCTTGTTAAGTTCAGAGCAAACTTTGTTTGTTCAAGCTTTCTGGAACAAACGGGAAGATCTGAACTCAGTTTCATGTGGTAACCCTGCACGGAAATTCAAGATGGGTAACAACTGTATACCATGATTACTTATTTAATGGCTATAACATGTTAAACTCTGCCACTTAGACTGTTTTCAGCTATACCAGAGGAAAGAGTTAACTTCAGAAAGATGTTCCCTCCAGCCACGAGCACTAGATCTAGCTAAACTGAATTAATAATTAAGACATTTGTAGCTTTTTGGATTTTGAAAGTTTTAACAATGGGAAGGTTATCTGGCTCACCTTATCATTGTCTTACCTGACATATGGTGGTTATTGCTCCAGATATGCAAGCAGAATAAGAGATGCCTTTATAACTGCAATACATTCATTGTAATCAAGCACAAGATTTATCTTCCTGCATTAGTGAGTCTCTGGGTTTCGTATGAGGATCTATCAGCATCCTGCATCTCAACTAATTTTTCAATATGATGCCTCATTTCCCACTGATGTTAACAGAGCCAAACTGAATCCCTGGCCTTGGAATCCTGAGAGAAAGACCAACAGCAATGAAAAGTATTTGTTACTATTACCATAAAGGCTGCTTAAAAAAAACCCCAAAAAAACCAAAAAAACACTTAAAAAAAAAAAAAAGCAAAAGAGACAACACCACTCTTTTTGAAGGTTATGGCAAAAAATCTGTAGAATGATGTTCTGAATCCAGTTTTACAGGTCCCATTAATGGCAGCAGAATAAGATTAAGTGATTATGCTCTGCCAAACAGTAAGTGTGGGAGAGCAGACAGCAGATGTCCAGCCACTTAGGCCTATGCCTTGTGCACCAGACCGTGGTATGGAAATGTGTGTGGATATTTCATTGTTATTCAACTACAAGTTGCCTGGATTGATGAGTCTGGGAAGCACATAAGCTGCAGTGAGAAATGAGTGTTTATTAGCACAGTAGCTGAGCCAGCCTTTCCCACTGAGAGGCAAAGTACCCTGGTCTATAGGAAATGGATTAAAAGGGGGCAGCATACCACTCGTGTCCCATTTACCTTTGTGAAGTGCAGCTGGATAAATGCCAATATACAAATACATTTCCAGCACGAACTCTGAACAGCTTTTACTGCTGTTTGTTACAGATAATAAAAATGCAGCAGCTGTCCACTTATCTGATCCCAATTTGAAGAAATGGATATCTAAAAAAGGGACATAAACAGGACTCCTCCCTCAGAGACAGCTATACAGGTACGTGATAACAAACCCTTTAAGAGCCAGATAAGGAAGGTGGGACTATTGCCCTGTATTCAAGCACTTTTCTGGTGCTTGTTGCAGCGACCTTTTGTGGTCACTATGAACATGTCCTCTTTTCTCCTTGGTTCCTCTTCCACTATTCTTACCCATGACAACATCCTCCTGGGCTCCTGCAGTCCCATTCATTCCCTTCCCTGCCACGTGGATCACCTCCCTTCACCTCTCCAGTCAGCCCCTCGATCATGCTGCGTTCATCTCATGCCTTTTGAGGGAAGCATCATCAAAACTGTATTTTATTTTTTATTTCCCAACAAACTGGAAACCAGTTTAAAAATAAAGGCTTTAACTCTTGGATGTCTTTGGACTCAGACTTCATTCATCACAAGTAGCCACACTTCACTGAGCTCTTGCCAATGCTGATCACTGCAGAACTCTGAATGAATAAATAATCTGATTCTGTCTCTCTACAAGAACAATAAATTAAAGCTGCTTCACTAGGGGAGGGCTAAAAATTTTGAGGTTCCAAGTCCTGCATTTCACCTACTGAGCATGTGCAGGCTCTACCAAGCAACTGTAGCCTGTAAAGCTTTATTATTGATTGGTGGTGTACTAGTAACTAATTAGTGGGAGGTTAGCACAGAATAGCAGCAAGGAATCCCCCAGCACACCCCACATCTGTAGCAACAGTCTGATGTCTCTACTTCTCCCACTCATTGCAGTTCCAGTGTCCATTCTTACCATGTTCAACTTTCCTCCTTTTCTGGGCTGGTGGTATTTTTTGCTGAATTAATTTTCTTACAGTTTATTGAGCTGCATGAGCTCAAAGGGCCTGACAAGCACCAGACCTGTACAAACAAAGCAGCAGGGCTGGGAGCAGAGGGATACTTTCTGATACCAGCAGTCCATTAGATTTGGCTCAGCTGCCATGTGGTACCACTCCCTAAAGTCCAGCTTCAACTGTGAAACAGAGAGGTTTGGCTACACTGCTGAGAAACCATCAGATACTTCTTTTGCCTTTGCCATCCTTTGCTACACTTTGTTCTGGGAAAATGCAGGGGGAAAAAAAAAAAAATTAAAAATCAGGGCAGTTTTATAATTACTTTCTTACCACTTCTGCTCATCCCCTTCCTGTCCTGTTTCTGCCATTTATCCCTCCCAAATCTTTCTGCTGTAATTCTCCATGCTCGTGGTGACCTTGTCCAACCATCTCACAAGCAGCTGTCGACTTCTAGAAACACAGTCCTGATCCACTCCTTGCAAACACTCTGCAGAAGTAAGACAGAAAAATTCAGGCCCCCTTTCCCAGGACAAGCATTACAACAACAACAACAAAAAAAAGGTCTTACACAATCCAGCAGCCATGCGCATTACTCACCAAAACAATCATGGGAATCCTATTTCTGCAGCCCTGGCTCTCAGTGCTTCTTTCCAGTATCGTACCAAGGTATTGAAGCCAGGACCAAATAACTACTGTGTATGCATAAACCTAAAGCCTGCAACAGAGGGGAAATTTTGGTACAGCTGTAGTGATGATCAGAGGCAGTCCCACTGTGAAGGACAGAAGCATCTTGCTGAGTTTGTTTTGTGATGTGGTCTGATAATTTATACTGTTGAATTAATAAAAACAACAAGATAGAAGCTTTCCAAATGGAATCAATTGCTGTCGTTCATTGCTCTATTCTTATCCCACATACATTAGGAAGTGCACATTATCAGATAAATCAAGACATAAAAAACAAATAAATGCCTTTATACTGTAGGAAAAAAAAAAACAACAAACCCAAACCCCTTTCTAGAAAAAACATAGGAACATTCACATCCCCTATTTCTGTCTTTTATAAAAGGCAGGCTGTGTCTTATTATCATCAAGGAAAAAGTAAACAAACACAGTTTAATCCATTCTGTCTTTCAGTGATTTGCATCAGGCAAGAATAAAAGACAAAGGCAGAATGGAAAAGAGCAGCTTTGTGCTAAAAGTTTGAATGCACAAAATACTTCTTTCTCCAGCTGTCAAACATTAAAAAACGCTATGTGTACCAGTAATAATAAACGTGTCAAACAATTGACCACAATGGGAATCACAATGCTTCGTTAAAAGCTCTAAAGCAGAGCAGAAAAGCTCCCAGCCATTTGTTAAACAGAACTAAATGCTAAGATGCTTTCAAAAAGTGTCAGAAGATGCTTTCATCTAGTCTAGTCAGTCAGATAAATATCTCCATGCTTATTTCAACCCGGTCTTGCGGCTTGCACCAATTCAGCAGTCACAGCTGTATGTGTCATTTGGTTTCCTGAGATTGGGGCATCTCTCAGGAAAACAGAAAAGGTTAATGTCCTTTCCAGTGATCAAGCCTTCATTCCATATGGTGCAGGGATATAATAAGTGATTTTGTATTTACATATGTAATTATGTATTATTTGGAGAACCTAACCTATTTGTTCAGCTGACAGGCGATGTTGTGATAAGGAATTTCAGCAGACAGGATATTTATAGACCCTTTATCTCTATGTACAATCAGAACTAAAATGTCAAACAATACCCCAATGAAGGGTTGTTTCAGTTCAACTTTTCTCCATTGTTGCTTTTCCTTTTTTTTTTTTTTTTTCCTCCCTCTGTCTGGTTACTGCCTAAAACTTGGCAGTGAGGAAAAAAAGGGAATGTGACTCACACTGACAACTTCATTTGCTGTAAGAGACCTCAGTAATTGCTCTAACCCACTTACAGGAAAGCTACCCCTCCTCTTTCTCTCTTCCTTCTCCCTTAGATAGACAGAGGCCATATTTGTAACAGAAGCAGCCTGGCTGATCTCAGAGGTCATGCCATCACTTATGAAGTAACCAGGCCTCCTTCTTTTCAGTTTTCTTCTTCTGTATTCAAGCTGCAACTTAAAGCAGCTTCAGTTTAAGGGGCAGCTTCCTGCCATGGATTTCTCATGGACTTAATAACCAGGGTTTCCAAAGGACTCATGGCTCAAAGGCAGCAGGGTTGAAGTGGCTGCTCCCAGGACATGCACCAGCTTGGCAGCCAGCGCCACAGCTCCGGGAAAAAGCTACTGAGGAGTCAAACAATTGTCCCCTTTTCCTTTTCTGATGGGGGGATGGTAAATGGGAGCAGGAGAAGGATCGGCACAGATGCCTATGCAGCACTCTACCAAAATATATTTTCATTTTTAATTACATAATCAACATAATGAGAGCGGCATTCGTAGTGAGGGGGCGGAACAGATGGCAAAGACTTAGTTTTCAGCAAGACATTAATTAACAACAACTCTGGTTTCTGCTAGAAAAGGGGGCTTGTTCTGCTTTAGCAGGGTTAAGACGGGTGCTTACTACATAGGCTAAAACTCAGCTTCCAAACACAGAATTTTAATTATAATTCTTTT
>NW_009953217.1:5348592-5379693 GCF_000747805.2 Chaetura pelagica
TGTTGATGAAATTCCCAGGATACTCTGCAAAGCACAGCAGCATCCTACAAGCAAAGCCCAAGTTTGGCTCCTAGCAGTAACTTGGGATTCTCCTTGCAAATGCTTTTGAATGCTCTGTGGACATACAAGTACAAAGAGGAAAAAGAAGATGAATTATTATGATTATTATTACTAGAGAGCTTTGTGCAATTTGAACTGCAGGTGAGGCATAATATACAGCAGCTTCACAGAGATGTGGTTACAGTTAAAGCTTTCTTACATGCTTTACATGAAGTTTTCTCTCCTCTTTCCTCTGTTCCACAAACTCAGACTTAACATCTTGAGCACACTGATGCAGCTGAGTTGGAAAGAGCTATCCCAAGGGGGTCTGAAGCAGAAAGTAGCTATGAAAGATATTTATTAAAACCACAGGCAGAGAATACATCACCCAGACACAATGAATAGGGGAACAGCACATGCAGCCGAATAGTCTAGCCTCTATTTTTTGTCTGATAAGCTGGCTGAACAGGCACACTGAACAGCTCACAACCCCCCAGCTCTTCCCTCCCTGTGCTGCCAGGTGACATGAGATTGCCTTTTCCTGCTTTGCATTCACCATCAGAGGCTTTCCAGAGTCACACGCCCAAGTCCTGCAGAGGCCTGTGGGCCACATTCCTTCGGGGATTACATCCATCCCCAGTAGGAGAGGGAAGAGATGCAGGCCAAAAGGGATGGGCAAGTAGTGGGGAGGGAGGAGCTGGGGGGAGGGAGAGGAAGGAGCTACACTACAGAGAAGGAACATCAGGATGAACGTAGGCAGGATTTGGAGAACAGAACTGCAGGAAAGGGGAAGCAGCCATGTACTATAACAGTATTATATAAAACAGGGCAACAGGGCATCTAGATTCATCCGCCGTGCAGCTTGGAAATGAACCCATTATTCCCACGTCTCAACACTCATCCCTGTGCTGCCAGCAAATATCTTAACAGCTGACAAGAAACGTCTCTGCCCATTCTAGTGACATGCAGATCTAGAAAAGATGCTTTTCCATTACTCCCACTTATTCTGTGCAGGCAGTAGATGGCTGTGGGTCTGTGCTGTAAGTGGAAAACCATGCCCCTACTTAGGGGAAGTGAATGATACGACAACAAATGATTTTTTACTTTCTTTCAATGTGTGTGTAAAAAACATAGTTGGGATGAGTTAAAAATACAATAATATTGCAGTTATAAAGTCCAATGCTGAAAAATTAGTATATGCCTGAATGAAAAATGTCTGTTCTACCTTTCAGCAGCTACTTTAATTCAAAATACCAGGCCAGGCTTTCATGCCATATTGCTCTCAGGATGCTCAGTGCATCCTGACATCATTATACTGAGCATAACTAACCTGCAGAATTGCACAACTTGGGCCTCCATCAGGTCATGTTGAGTTAATCCAGAAATTGGCCATAGAAAGAAACTCAGTAACTTGCATACATCAGATGACAGAGATTCTTTGCAGGATTATTTTTACGAGAAGTGCCAGGTATCACGAAAACAGTGCTTAGGAGGTGCAAAGTAGTGGAAAGAACACAGAAAAAATATACATTCTGTTTAGCTTGCCCTCCTTTCACGGGGCTTAAGAGGGAGATGTGAGAATCAACAGAACGGCACTTGTACCTGCAGCTACTTTACTGGGAGGAGAGAATGGCAACTATAAACCCTTTGCAGTTACTACCTTAAAAAAATAAAATCAACACAACAAGAAGTTAAGTCTTCGAGCAAAAAGAAAAAGAAAAGCAACCAACAGATGCACAGAAAAGCACTGACTTCAGTGGAGCTGCAAGGCTGAATTTGGCTTGAATTCTGTGAAGTACTTTCAAAGCCGAAGCACACTGCATACAAATGAGCGTTAAATAATTCGCATCATTAAGAGAGCTCTAAGCAGCTCATCTGGGCTTTGAAAAAAGCTAAAGCAAATGTACATTGTTTGAATACCATTAGGGACAGTCATTAACTAGCATTAAGACATCTACAGTATCGGCACTTAGTGCTGTAATAAGAGACCTGTCCTCCTTTCCAGGTTATTTTCCTTATTGATTTGGAGAATTTCTTATACAGACGCTTTACAGTGCCACAGAGCTCAGAAATTCATGTAGGAATATCTGTTAAAGAACCATGCAATTGCTTCTTTTTTTATACAGCATATTTTAATTTTGGTTTTTAGAAACGTGGTCCTGTTTGTTCAGTGTAGCTACCATAAACAATTTAAACACAGATGTATATCAAGGAAACAAAGACACAAATACGTACATGGTTTTATCCAGGATGACACAGACGGACACAGTGTAACAGAAATAGACTAAAGGGTCTGGATGCTCGGTGTCCTGGTTTAACCATTTCATTGGATCAGCTCTAAGCAGAGTTGCTGTAGGACTAAGATAAAATGGGGCCTCAAACTGCATCTTAAATGCTTGGAAAAAAATGTTTCAGAAGTAGCAGGAACATTAAATAACAGGTCAGGTGAAGAAAGCAAGTTATGTGAAGAACCAAAGGGAAAATACAGATTAATACAGTTGAAGGTATTAAACTGCCAGAGCTGCAGGAGTTGAGGAATGATGGAATATTGAGAGCTAAATATGTGCAGCAAAGTGCACAGAGGGAGGCAGGGGCAGACAACAGCCTACAGGCAGTTGAAGGGGAGCTGGAAGGAATCTCTAATGAAGGCAGAAATCGTTCTGGGTGACTCAGAATATTGGTATTCACAAAGAGAATTGAGAACAGGCAAAAATAAATAAAGCTGAAAGCAAAACCCAAAGGCCAAATCCCTCTCAATAGCCAGAACACTGATATAATCTGAGCAACTAAACAACAGGTCCTTGTGAAAACCTCTCTCCAGCAACTTCCTGCACACCAGCCTCTCTCCGGGGCAGGCGGTGGCTGCAAGCAGCTCCCACTGCCCCAGCCAGAGAGCTTTGCAGGCTGCTCTTGTACTGACACCATTTTTCTTGCAGAACACAGCCCCGGTGGTCTCCCCTCCACACCCCCAGCCCTTGGCTTCTCTGTGACATCTCAACTAGAGCATTGTGTAACTTCACAAACTTCCCTTGAGCCCCGAGCAGCTCAGCTTGTCTTTCATCAGCTGCCAGCTTTTGTACATGTCACAGATGCACACATCAGTCACTCACTGACAGACTCAGAGTTGCAGTAGTTTTATTTATGAGTGGATTTATGCTAGCCAGCTTCCAGATCCAGCTGCCATCAGCCCAAAATGTATGCAGGCAGAACATCACTAAAACCCCAAGTTCAACAAGTTTTACAGTGAAGACTGAAAAACAGATCCGTTTCAATTTTTTATACAAGTGTGATGGCTTTTTGCCTTCCTTTCTAATTTCTCATCAAGGAGTAGTCAAAGAAGTTACAGTTATATATATTGGAACTGAACTCAGTAAGACTGAAGAACAGGAAAGACTTCCTGACAGTGAGATCTATTAGTCAATGGAGTAACCTCCCAAAGGAGGCAATGAGAGTACAAGAAGTGCTTTAGCAGAGCCAGCATTAAGTGCTCCAAGTGATGCAGCCAAATCCTAGAGGACTGCCATGAGACACAGCCCTCAGCAGCTCAGGATGCTGCCATCAGCCTGCTAATGCACGTCCTGGCTTGGCTGATTGCTATTTGGGAATAGCTCATTGACTTAAAATTTCATTAACAAGAAAATATTAGAAGTCAATTCTCTAATGCAGGCCTTTGCAACTTATCCACCCATTATAAAAGGTGATTATTAGTAGGGGGAAGAAATGAACAGTTTTCATTACTATTTGTATCAGGATTTATTAAATAATCCTTCCTTAAACTACTTCAAAGTAAAAAGTACTAAGTTGCTTGGATCCCCTCTCTGTCTCTTTTACTTTGCAGAAAACAGCCACTTTCCAATCTCTTGCTAGCATTGCCCAATAAATTAAAAATTAAAAGCCACAAGTTACAAAGGGGCTTAAGACTGAGAATACAGATCCATAATTTCTTTACTTTAGAAAGCAGGCAAAACCGACACAAACTGAGATGCAAAAATCAAGGCAAAATCCAGCCTTATAACATTGCCAGGAAGAACATAATGGGGGGGGGGGAAGTGAGATTAAACTATTTTTCAAAGGTTTTAATGTCAGTCCAAAACAAGCACTTAAATGCTTTCCTCACAACCTTCCTGTTAGTATACACTGCACTGAGTAGAAGGAACATTGTTTCAATGGTTCAGCCAGAAACTTCCAAACACACTATTTAGACTTTAAATGTAACCTTAATACTGAATGTCTAGGGTTTAATGTTTACTTTAGTGTCCTCATCAATCACCAGTACAGGCAATCAGCTTTAGATCTGTAGTAAAAGGAAGGTCTGTCCATGTATGATTTGATATTTCTAACATTTTGAAGAGATGAAACTCTACTGAAGGGTGGGGCAGAGAGAGGGAGGGGATTACTTTTTGTTCTTAAAAGCAAGACTCACCAGTGCAACAACAAAGCCTGCCTACACTGTTGAATTTGACCTTTGCCTCAACTACAATGTTTCATTTCTTCAGAAAGATAGGAGCCTTCAGGTGGTGGATACAAAAGGAAGGGGGAACTGGCAGAGCATTTCAGCATCTAATTCATTCTCCATCTTGACCCCCTCGATAGCAGAGGGTTCAACAGGAGCAGTGCGAAAGCAGCTGCGCTCCAAGGAATCTTTTGAGATCCAACACTGAGGACACGGTCAGATGTCATTGGTCTAAAGTCTGTCAGGTGAAACTCATGCATCCACACTTCACCCTATGATGGGCATTCCAGTTGCTGGAACAGTTGTGTGGAATTAGCTGCATCAACAGAAAGCAATTGGGTGAAATACCTGATGTCAGTGGCCCAACTCGTGTTACCTGTGCCTGTCTGTAACCCAACAATTAGATGCATCGTTAGCAGCTTGGCTTAATTATAACTTAGAACTTCTTCAAGCACAGACTTTGCACAAGATTTTAAATTACTATAATTAATTATACAGAAAGCCTGAAGTGTCTTCTGGGCCATTGTTTAATTTTTTTTTTCCTGACACCAAAACTTGGTTTCGTAAAAGAGCTGGGCTGTGCGGGAATCTCTTGCAGCCTCATAAACACACAAATACCTTTTGTGCCTACTATCAAGAGAAACAAAGCTTCAGATTTTTTTTTTAACTCTTGAGAAAGAGATGCAAAATGAACTATTCTAAACTATACTTGTTTAGTCTTACTCTTTACACTAACGTCTTCTTCCCTGTCTCCCATTTAAAAGGCTTTGATCAGTACTGATGGCCATCATCAGAGCTCAGGTGTTGTACAGCTGTACCCCAGCCTGAGCCAACTACTTGAATTTTAACCAATAAAAAGCAAAACCCAGAACTGGTGCTAGAAACACTGAAACTTCTTAAAAGATACAGGGAAGAAACGTATTATCACGCAAAAAACCTTTCCCCACTCAGCTTTCCAGTGCCTCTCTGCAAGATGAAAATATTACGGGAATGTTAAATGATGCGAGGGGCTCTTTTGAACAGTTTGTGGCAAAGGGCAACATCTTTTCCGACCGCTTTGCGTTTTGTTTTGGCCAAAGGAAAGAGGGAGCCCTCTAGGGGTAGAAACACAAAGCCCTAAAGACACCTGCAGAACAGTTTCTCCTCTCCACACAGAGGCTCCTGCCTTACCTTGAGACAGGAGCAGTTTCTTGCCGTGTGCTCAGAAGCCGAAGGTCTGCACAGAAAAATCAGGCTGGGTAGAAGGAGGTCACGGGCTCTTTTCTGGAAGTGCATACTCTACAGCCTTCAATATAATGTGTGAAGAAAGCCAATTTTCTACCATTTGTGCAATCTTTTTCAAGGAAAACAGAACATCACGAAACTGCAGACTGAAGTACTACAGCTAATCTGGCCCACCACAACATAGCTAGAATTTTTTCTTTTAGGCTATTCAAAAGACTTGTTTTTGCCTTACTACATATGCCTCAAGCACACAATGAACTCTTGTATAAAATGAGCAGGTTTATGTTTGTCAAGGCATGTTCAAAGTATTTCTTTCCAAGAGCTACTTCTATTTGAAGGCTACAGAACAGCTGCACCATTTAAACATTTAAATATTTTCTCATTCTAATGAGACCTTAAGGTTCATTCCAAACAGCTCCACATAACAACATGAGAATGTGGCAAACCCAAATTTCAAAACATTTAAACTCCCTTAATAAAAGTCAAACCAAAAAGGTATAAAAAACCCCATCTAACAAGATATTAAGAATTAGCTGTAGTGCAACTGGTAACGGATTTTGTTGGATATCCAAGCCAGGAAAGTCCAAGAACAGTTTAACACTTGGTAAAAATAATTTTCTTTTTTCTTTTTTTTTGCATAAGGGACATTAACTGTAAGACATCTACACTGTTATGCAAAACTGCAGTATTGGTTTGGTGAAACAGATAAATACCCATTACAGTCTTTACACATAATTTACAAGACAACTTTCTGCATGACATATTCAAGGTTATGCTTGATTTCTTAAAAAAAAAAAAAAAGTACAGACAGTAATATGAAAGCCTGTAATCTACGTTAGTGTTACTTGAATTGTGAACTTGATCTAGATGCAGAAAATGTTTTGTCTGGCCCCTGCCAAAGATCAGATATGTGAAGTCTACATTACTAGAGGGGAGCCCGTATTTCTTAAAGTTCTGCCCAGTCTCTAAAGTAGCACTTCTACTCACTCCATTTCCCAGGTGCAGAAGACAGGCACTTCCAGACTGATCTGGTAGAGATTAAGAATTAATTTCTACGTATCAACCCCCAACAAAGTGCCCTAGAGAACCTGAATGACACCAGCAAATACTAGTCAAGGTGAACTGAGCAGCTACAAGAATTAAATAGCCCTCATTTCAGTTGTAACAGTCATTAACTCAGGTTGAAACAGAAACATCTGCCTCACCACCACTATTATTTCACTACTTCCTACAGTCTAGGAAATTAGTGGTTACAGATTTTACAGCACGTGGTCTGCAAAGAAACATGTATCAAATGGGTGTATTTAAAAAGGACATAAATATTTGTTATTCCTTGCTTAAAAAATTGAGGTAGATAATGCTTCTGTGTCATGAACCCCAACAATAGCATTTAAGTTTAGTGTCCTGTAGCTTTAAATAAAAGTTTTATGTATATTTTTTATTTCCATGGGCTTATTGATTGCTTCTTGTTCAAACCCACCAGCAACAGAGACTGCAGATGACTGGTATCGCAGAGCAGAAGGTTGGCTATGAGCCCCATATTGAACACATGGTCTATTTGAGCTCTCCTAGATGGGAAAGAAAACATTCATGAATAAGATAGTACAGCCAACAACAATCAGCAGTCTGGACTTCACCTACTAATCAAAAGGAGACAGTAAAGCCAATCTTAGGCACCAGCAAAGAGAAATAGTGATGTCCAGCCCTCTTCTCAACTGCAGCTCAGATCTATAGGAAAACAGCACCCTTTGCTAGGAAACACCAAAGATGCCTACAAGACACTGGAGTGGTTTTGTTCAGCTCTGTGTTGTTATGAGCAAAAAGTAGCTGTAGTTGTCTTTGGATTGTGGAGTTACCTGGATGACGAATTCCCATAGTTCCTTTACATAATCATGAAAGAACAGCAGCAGTTAGCTGTTGCTTATGCTCCCTGGTGAGCAAAGTGAATCACAGGCTAGAAAACTGCTGCTAAACCTAGTCAAACAAGTCCCCAACCCACACTTTTCTGAGAATTTGCTGCTTTTTTAGAGATGATTACAAGTGAATTTTCATCCCTAGAATTCTTGCTGTTAAAAAAAAACCCAAATCAAACAAACCAACAAAACATTTAGAACCATGAAATGGAAAGTATTTTCAAGAGCAGTTTGATCTGAAGTAGGCTCAAGCATGCCCACAGTACCTTGAGAACAATGTACAATTATGGTTATACTTATTTTTGTATTTCAACAAATACCTTATCTGCTTTCTTCTGATGAAGCATCCTGGCTCTTAGTAGATACTTATTTTTCTTCTTCACCAGACTAAATAGAATAGTGTTTAGACAAGCTGCTTAAAAGACTGCATCTCTTAGATCCCCAAGTCTGTTAAAACTTGCTTGTTGTCTAGTCTCTTATTTCTGTCATGCTCTTCTTACATCTTCCTTTCTTGATGATATGAACACCAGCACTTCTGAAACAATCACACAGATTCATCTTAGCTTCCTAGTTATATTTTGAACATTACCATTCTTCTGAAAGTTTCCTGTGTTCTGCAGTAAATGAACCCTAATGTACTGCAAGAATTTATTGTCCATCCTTCCACTTCAGCAGTTTAAGACCACTTCTTTAATGAGTCTGCAAGTAAACAACAAATTGTCACAATCTCTGCTGCGATAAGGTCTTTCAGATCACTATCCTATTACTGTAAGACATTAGGTAGTAGGCCAAACTTACCCTGCATTATTACTGTTGTTAGCTCATAAAAATAATGAAAGAAAACTTAGATCAAATCACTGAATTAGAGTCACCTAATGGAATTAGGTCCATTTCTAAGATGGGTTTGGTGACATCATCTTTTCAATTAAGCATGCTCTGTGATCCCAAGGAATGTTTCTTTCGAGTGCTTCCACTCTTTTCCCAGAAATGTCCCGTGGAAGATCTGGTGACAGGGTGCAGATCCAGCTGCTTGAATGAAAAGTACATTTAGGAAAAGAAACAGACGATGCTTCAAATCACTTTATTAATACTTCAGAAACATCAGATCCTACAGTGGAGAGTTCTTATCCCCACCTGATTCCAATCACTGCTTTGAAACAACTTCTTGCAATATGCAAATAGATACATGAGGCACTGTGTGAATACAAAAGTGACAATACAAAAACCCCAACAATTAAACCTCATGCAATACATACATATATATATAAAAATATGGCAATGTAGCATAATACACACAAGCACTATTAGAACAATCCATGTAAATGAATGTACAATATGCATAGCATTTAATGATCAATGACAACAGGTTTTGGACCTGTGCACAAAACCAGTCAGCTTAAATAAGAGTTTTAAGATACTAGATAACTGGTTAAGCCACAGCTTATAAAACCTGCTGTACTCCAGCTTTTCTGCTTCAGGGTCACAAGTGCAGATTAGCATATAAAATAAATAAGACTACGATTCTACAACACTTGGCTAACAGCTCCTATTTCAAATTCACTGGCCCTCTTACTTTCATTCAAGGTTCAATAGCCAACACAGTGGCAATAAATGTGCCTAAAGCAACAGTTCCACTCTTGTACTATTTTAATACTGATAATAACACATATTTTTAAGTCAGCAGGAGTAGTTACAGAGGTCTAACTTACCACTAAATAAGCACAGGATTGAAGTTATCCTACAGAGCAGACACTGAAGAGTTACACTGACTGAGAGGCTGATGAGCCAACGTGGTGTGCTGCAGTTACAACCTGTCTGGTCAACTAAGGCTAGAAAGAGAGAATTGAAGAGGTGAAGAGAGTTAGAAAGCTTTTTTCCTCCACTCTAAACAGTGCAAATGTCTGAAAACACAAGGAAATACCGAAACAAGAATATTTCTGAAGTCCCGTATTCAGGATGAGAGCTGCTGTTACCTGAAATAAACTTAAGTATTCTTATGGAATAACCTGCAAGTTAACAGGATTTTTTTCTCACACATCCAATACTGGTCAATGCCAAAGTCACAACAGTTGTAGCAGTCTCTTATCTTCCTAGCTGACATGGTACTTTCTACACTCTGGGTTTTGCAGGTCTCCAAAGATCAGACCTCGATCACTACGAACACAGATGAAATAAAAATTATAAAGTGGCAACTAAACTAACTTAACAGCCAATGGAGTTTACAGTCCAAGAAGCAGCATTTTGGGGTGGGGGGCTGGCAATGTAAGAGGACTTAAAAGAAGAAAAAGAAAATTGGGAAGAAAATATGGAGGAGATAGAGCTGGACTCACTTTCAGAAGTAGTTGAAGTAGTTAAGTAAATTAAAAGTACTTAAAGTTAAAGCTTTATACTGGCCTTTTTTTTTTTTGCCAGTATACATTTTTAACCCCCAACAAAACAAATAGTTTGCCATTATTAAGCACACTGAAAGAAAACAAACAAAAGAAAAGCCAAAAGAAAGCAGCAATAATCATCCAATATTAAGCAGAATGCCTTTTAACAAAGTTAGAAAGGACAAAATGAAAGAGAAGTCATAGTATCTAATTGCCCTGAGAAGGTCCCCGTGGGATCTCTCTAGTTTCCTAGCTATTACCTCTTTATCCTTAGACATCCAAAAGGAACCATCACGCCAACAAAACAAATAGTTTGCCATTATTAAGCACACTGAAAGAAAACAAACAAAAGAAAAGCCAAAAGAAAGCAGCAATAATCATCCAATATTAAGCAGAATGCCTTTTAACAAAGTTAGAAAGGACAAAATGAAAGAGAAGTCATAGTATCTAATTGCCCTGAGAAGGTCCCCGTGGGATCTCTCTAGTTTCCTAGCTATTACCTCTTTATCCTTAGACATCCAAAAGGAACCATCACGTCCTTCAGATAAAAGAATTAATAGTTTCTGCAGGGAGTGATGGTAACACCTTCCAGTTCCATTTGCCTAAGCAACAAACCTTCCACGTGGCTGAAGTTTTGCTACAGAAATGATTATAAACTTTCGGAAGTGATCCGTTACATCAGGAGAGACTGATGAAGTTCGTTCTTCATGGAAATCAGAACCATTTAATCACTAATAAGGTCAGTAGTTGCTATATTAACATCTCCTGGAAATTAGTAATCAGGCTTAACAGTTGAGAGAAAATTAAATAATCAAAATCTAACTAGTCAGAGCCCAGATACATTCAGCTCCTTAGAAAGTTACATTTCTTTTCTCTTCAGACTAAAAAGCACGTATCAACAAGAGATAAAACCCTGACTGAGAGGAGTTTGTTAACAAAATAAAGCAGACATTACAAAGCAGCCAAATTCATTTGTTTAAAACAGTGGTATTAAGCTGACAGTGCACTGCCAAGACTTCTAGGTTGCTTTTTTTTAAATTCCATTGTTTGCATTCCAAGAAGCCTGAAAACATTTCTTTTCCTATTGATTTTGTTCTCTTCTGTTTGACAAAAGCTGCATCTTGCTAAATTTTCTATGCTGCAAACACAGCTGTCTTTTGTTTATTTTTGTGTGCACCAGCAGCAGCATGCACAGCTTGGAAAACACATTAAACTAGCAGCATTGAACAGCTTGTGGGGAGCACTGGGGAGTGTTCTGGCTCTGATGGGTTACACTAAAATAAAAGGTGTGATACTTTTAAGATTTTGGTTTCTTATTCTGTTCAGAGATAAGGTTATCACAAGAGCCCACAAGATAATTTTAAGGTAATATTTTAAGAAGTGTCTATTACAGAGAGGTGTTCAGGTCCAGTCCCTCCCTCATGTCTCCATTTGATTACTTTTCAGCTGACATGACTGACACAAATAGAAATAATTTTATCTAAAGTAAAATCCAATAAATACATTAAAACAACCAAAACATGCAGGAAGTGACTGGCTTAGCTCTTAGAGCTGTCAATGCTGCAAAACAAATACTCAACAGGGTGAGTTGCTGGGTGGCTTGATTTGGGAAATCAGGGAGGACTATCCATTTGGTTTTGGTGCTGTCCATTTTGAAGTTATAACTAGCTTGGCAGAAGCCCCATTGCTTTCCAGCACAACTATTCAAATGCAAGTGTTTAAAGAGAATACATTACTTAACCTAGATTGGGAAGTTTTACACTAATTTGAAAGCTCATTTTTCTTCCTCTCCAACCCTTCCTGAATGACATTTTCTCCATCAAGAATTGTTTGCTCCTCAAAAGAGGCGAATGGACCATTACTTCCTAGGATTGTTTTCTGACAGCACAAGCCCAGTTCTAAAAGGGACAATAATAGAGCTAAGCAGGGAAATTTAATTCAGGCTCAACTAGAGTTAAATTATATATGAATCATCTGCAATCTGCTCTGTTGTGGCTAACATCCCCCCACCTTCTCCCTAAAGCAGTTGCTTGATACTTCAGTACTGTAAGAACAGAAACAGACCACGTCTGGAGCCGTGCACTAAGCACCTGCACCCACAACAACACAAGGAATTTCACCAACATTCTCACACAAAGAATGGAGCTGCAATCTTAATTTCTACTTGAAGAAGCTCAGCTGTCTATGCCCTTTAAAGATGGAGGGGTTTTGTTTACCTTTCGAGCAATGTAATTTAGAAACATATATTTTCCTCAGCCACTTGTTTTGGAAGCACCTTTTAGTTTTTAAAGAATTGCCTGGGAGGGAATTTTCAACCCCAAACAGCTGCTTTAAGCCACAAACTGAAAATGGCTTTTCCAGTGCAGCAAGCCAACTTATCTCCAGAATTAAGAATGCAAGAGAAGCACTTTTCCCAGTATCCAACAAAAAAATGGCAATTCTAGTGGCTTTTCATGACAGAAAGCAATGGAAATGCTTTTAAAAAGAGCAATATTTCATCTGACTTTGAATTCAGATAAGTGTCTATTAAATGCTATTAAAGTCATCACAGTGATTAACACTATTCAATTGCCAACTCTGCTGTAACCACTCTATGCCCAATTACTCATCTTAGGAGGGGTTCCCAGCCGCATCGATTCATTAACACACTTCATGGCATTTACTCATGGCAGCAGTTGCACAGTGACCAGTAACTGCATATACTGAATGCTCCCTCTTAGCACCACCTTACACATAAAGATGTTTAGAAAAATCCATTTACCAGCATTAGCTTCCAATATAGTGTGGAGGGGTCACAGTAAGTCACCTTGGATGCTTTTACTGCAATTCCGTCCTTGGCTGTTTGAAGACAGAGTTACCACATCTGAATTTTTTCCTTTTTAAAGGGTATGTTTCTAATTCTTTCAAGCATTGGTATTTCACTCGAAATAATTGACATTTGTAGCTCTATTTCCCAGCCCACTTCCTTTTTAGAATAGGTATTAATAATACTTAAATGCATTCCTGTCTCTCTCTTTCACTCCTCCATTACTCAGAGGGTGGACTTTATCTCCCCTTGTTCTAAACATTTTCCTCTGGATTCTCAAAAAAAAACCCAAAACCAAACCAAAACCCTCCAACAAATGTCATTTGTAAAATTGTAATCTTCTCTATGTCAGACCCAGAATACTTCACTCAGACATGTTTCTTTGTCGGAAAGAGGATGGTAGGAAATTATATGGCAAAAGTATGAATTACCCAGAAGCAAAAGAGATGTTGAATACCCACTAAGTAGGATGACAAAAGCTAGTTTTCAATCAAGCACAATACAAGAATTTCAGCATGCTCTGGTTTAAAAATGCAGGCTCCTCTAAGGAGCAATTTTTTCTGATGCTGGGTGCTAAAATGCAGCAACAGACATTCATCTGAGTCTAGTAAAATATGAAAGTACTTTCTTTTTTCACTGAACGTTTGTCTGGAATCCTTCAGGTAACGTCTAGAACTTCCAAGATTTTTGCTAGACTTGAGAATTGGTTTTGCTGCAGGCCCATCATAATGACAAGGAAATAGGCCAATTAGTCAATGTGATATTGGTGGACAAGTGACAGTGTATGGTAGATGACACTGGGAAGGCTCAGAGATGCAAGTGCATTCTCCCACTAAAATTACATATTATTTTTAACTAAAGGAGGGAAGGAAAACAGATCAGCCAACACCAGAAATGAAACAAGTTTTAAAAGGAAAGATAATAAAAGCTAATGTAGCAGATTAGTACTGTAAATTAATAACATAGCACCATTCCATATTTTGGACTATTTACTTCAAATTTATACCTTCTCCTAGATCTCCTTCCCCTCTTTCTTCACCACCCAAACAAGTGACACTTCTTGTAACAGCATTATTCAGTATAGCTGGTGGCTTCTAAAACTGATACCGAAGTCACAAGTGAAACAAAAATTGGAGGTTGTCTTGCCATCCCAAGGATAAGGCTATCCTGATGATGATTTGCAATAGAATTTTAGAAGTGCACTTCCAAAATCTGTACTTGCATCCTGTGTTATACTTTCATTACTGATTTAAAATCAAACTGAAATGTCGGTTTTCCAGTTTCAAAAGATAAAAAACACACTGAGAAGAAACAACCTGTCATTTATGACCCTGTTACAAGTTGACAGACCTGACCAGACTTTTACAGCATCTGAAAATTAGAGAAAGTTCCCAAAGACTATTCCTATCCACTTACATCTCCAAAAAATGAGGCACTAGGGTCATTCAGAAGGAACAAATCTACATAAGAGAACAGCTTCTCAAAATACAGAACTTCTTCCCTAGAGCATAGCTTGAGAATTACATTTTTGATTACCACACAGACAGCTTTCTAAAGGCCCATTTAACTTAGTTCCCATAAAAAATTATATTTTTATGAATTCTCACTTATCTGTAAGTATCAATTGAAAAACTTCCGTATTTGTTTCCTCTAGAATGCAAATTTGCCCCAAAAAGGCTTAAATAAAAGGATCATTAAAATAATTTTACTTGTTCAGTTCCCTCTATGTTTCAGGAAATTTGGCAACTTTCAGAAACTAAACCACACTTACCAACATTTCACATGTCCCTTCCTTCCCCCTCTCCTGATAAACCTCGGACAGCAGTGAAATTAAACAATTCTGGATTATTCTTATTATTCTAATAATGAGAACTATTTCCAAGACACCAAGAGGCACTAGTGGTCATCAGAATTTAGCATTGCACTGAATATCTGGATTAGAAATCAAAGAGAGAGGAGATAGTAAATCCAAATGGATCACTACCCAAGGCTTTCTTCACTGAACAGGTTTACTACAAAAATTAACACCTACCCTACCAAGCTGCCATGACAGAAAGACTTCCCCAAATATTTGAGAACAGCAGAATGCAGGGTGGAAAAGTGCTTGCAGCCTCCTCAGAGGAAAAGCTCCTGTTGTTCCATAGCTAAACAAGGAGGTCACTGAGTTGCTGTGTAATGAGATGGCAGCTCACTGAAGAGCTCTCCTATTTTGAACCACATGATTGTCCACAGTAACCCAGCCAAAAACTCAAGCTTCTGGGGTAACTGCATTGCCACACACTAGCTAACCACTCAGAGACACTGTGGACATGAAGAGTGATGCTCTGTTCTTCATTTTAGCCTCTCACTTCTTCTACTTAAAATTTCATCCCTAAGCAACAATAATGCTCAACACATTTCAACCCACAGGACTGACATAGTGCAATGCCATGTGCTTCTAAAGTAGGCATACAGCCTTGCTGCCAGATGTAAAGCACTTCTTGTTTAGATACAGAAATTACTAACATATTTACCACTGAACCTTCAGATCTTGTTGAGTCCTGCTAGCCAGGCTAGCAAGGCAAGAAAAACACAACCAGAGCCTCCAGCATGTAATGGATATAAAAGTCACACAATATACACATTCATTACGGTTATTTCATCCTCACCTTAGCTTCGTATCTGCTTAGAAAGTTATCTAGACCCAAAAAGTTCATGAAGTGTGGCCAAATTAACCATCTATAAATAAAAAACTGCTACCAAAATGTTTCTAGTTTGTGTTATTAAATTTTCTTGTGGAGGTCAGAATTGTATTTGCTTTTAAATTAATGATGACTCAGATTGTTACTTTATAATTAACTAACCAGAGTTTTTCTGCTTGGGGCAGGGGGTAGGTCATAGTAAGTATTGTGAAGCTTTTACTACAAGCCACAAGATTTGGCAACAATGGAGATGTTTTCTTGAAATGTAGTTCCCACTAAAATCATCCACAAAAATAAAGCATTTAAGTGCAATAAACATGAGTATTAATGAAATAAAGAAGTCACATTTAAAAAACACCACAATCTGGCTCACCAGAATATGATAGGAAGCCAGCAATCCTTGGGTGAAATATTTAAGGCACTTGAGGGTAGTCAGTTTTTAAAACAAGATAATAAAGACACAGTCACTTTTAAATTCTAACCAAAACAGAATAAAGTAACACTGCAAAAAATACCACCAGCTGTAAATTTCAGTAAATAAACAAATAAACATTTAGAATAAAAATAAAATTCTCATTTGTTATTGTACACAAAAAAGTGGCAGAAACAAAGCATATTTAACTGCTAGAGCACCCATCCTGGAAGGATCTCTCTCAAATACAACAATAAGGGTCCTTTCTTTTCAGGTTGCCAAACAGCCAATAAAGAGTGGTTGTTAAGGAGAAATAACCAAGTGCAGTTAAATATTGTATTCCAGTTTATAAACCAGAACATCCCAGAAAGCAGCTGATTTTATATCATTTTGCCTGGGATATTTCTAGTTAGATTTCTCGCTCTTTTTCTGGTGCATTGTTTAATTTTCTCCTCTCCATACACAAAAAATTAAATGCCTCTGTTTGAATCAAGAGGCCACATCATTCCCGTAATATCATCTTTGGTACAAAACAAAAGCAACTTACACAGCATAATGTTGTCACCCACTCTCCTGCACACCAAGCCTGTTCCTACAGACCACACACAGTAACAAGCTTTTCTGTGATGGTGACAGCTTCTCTCCTCCCAGTCTCCAAAGAAACATCACAATTAAATACAACATAGAGCATTTTTTTTAAGCACGAATTTAAATCTTCACTCAGAATTCACAAACAGGTATTTTCACCCATTAGCTTATACATATTATAGTTTCTTACCACTTCAGGGCAGAGGGACATGACCAGCAGCCCTGGGACACACAAGTCTGCTCCCAGAGATGAAATAGCTGTACAAATCTTCATGTCTGCTCAGTGTTTTTTTGAAGGGAAAAGGAAGAGACAAATGGGAACTCAGTAAAAGAAGTCTTGCCTTTCTCTTAAAGGCCATTTGTCATTTTTTTTCCTGACAGGTTTTGCCTATTGTATTAGAGGCTTCTTCATTGGAAAGCAGTTCCATATGTGAACTTACTTGAACATTGTGGATTAATCAGATTTCGTCACTGTGTGGCTGCTGCCTCACAGCTGAGGAAATTAAAGGGTGAGCTCCGAGTATCATCACCAGCCCCAAGGCTCTTAGGGTCCCTGAGACAGTCTGCCAAGATGTCCTGAGGATCCCTCAAGAACACCACCAGAACAGTGATGTTATCACTGGATCCATTTTCCTTTGCAGCAGCCACCAGTCTTTCTGCTGCCTTGAGACCCACTCCTTTGGTCTGCATTAAGTGATCTAGGACCAAGTCTACCACCTCATATGGCTTGACAGCATCGAAGAAACCATCACAGGCTAAGAGCAAGTAGTCTTCAGAACCAGTCAGCTCAAATGAATCTCCATCTGCATCTCCAGAGATGTAGGGTTTCTGACACATGTCACCTAAGAGAAACAATCAAAACAAACCCTTTATTACTTCAAATGCAAACAGTTACTTCTTCACCCACTAACTGCTTTTACTGTCCTCAAGGGCAGCCAGATCATATTCCAGAGGCACCTGCTATAGGACAAGGGCAGTGAAAAGCTATGGAATAAGCATGGAAGCCATTTGTTCCTTAAAGGAACCTACCTAAATCCAGTGGGTTTCCAAGGCGTTACTCTAATTCAAGCTTTCCTTATTTTGCAGAGAAACTAAAGAAATTCTATCAAAGTTTTTTCTCTCTGAAATGTATTTGTGGAAGGAAATAGTCAGGCTTTCATTATGCAGATGTGCCTCTTGTACAGCCTTCAGAATGCTATGAAAATAAGACTTCTTAGCTATCCAGATATAAAGGACAATGTCATGAGACTCTGCTCATTGTGTTAAGTTAATCAGTTTAATGCGGAAATACTCACTAAACATTGGTTTCTATTGATCCAAGTAACTTCTACTCATGCATCACAGCTATCTACTGTACTTGACCAGGGTCTTTTTCTCTTTTTGTCCTAATTGGCAAGTAAGCAAAGTAAGCTCATTTAATAAAATTCTGGAATACTACAATTAAAATGCCCAAAATTGCTGAATATGTATGATTTGAAGGAGGATGTAGTGATCTGACTTAAAAACTGCAGACAGGAGAAAGATATAGTAACATTACAGTGGACAAAAACTCCCACAAAACAGACACAAAGAAGGGTTGATGAACATTTATTACTTCCTCCAGTTTTACATATTAAATACTCTGTTAAGCTACTGTAGAACACCACAGCATCAAAGACAATTACAAGAAGCAAGAGACTTAGAAGTATAAAGAATTAGGACTGCCATGGCTAGTGTGTAAAATCAATCAGTATTCTATGCTTATGGTAAAACCATTAAGATATTTACACACCTGTGAGTTAGCCTTATGGCAGAAACAGAGTGGTTTAATGTTTGGTCAAACACTGTTTACAAAGCATTGTTTACAATAAACATTTACAGTCTCAAGTGGTGTGTTTTAAGCAAATTTAATCAGAACTATACTAATTCTGGTGGTTTATCTTACCAATTGCTCTGGAAACAGCCAAGGTACCATTAACCCGCCAGCAGTCCATATAGGTTACACAACCACCCAGGGACTCAATACGTGCTCTCTCATCCTGAAAAACAGTAAGATACAATTGCCACTGAAAGCCTGGCTTGCTGACCCTGTTGGTATGCAGTTAAAGCGGGAAAAAAAGACAAAACCCAAACCCAAGAGCTGCTTCAGTTTCTGTATTTGTACTGTGGACATTGCAAACCCACATATTAGAATCTAGCTCGGAAACATGCCCTTCAGATTACTGGAAACAACTCACCTATTTCCCAACCATACCTTGGCTTGTCCACAAAAAAACAGAATTCTTAACTTTTTGTACCATGTTCTTTCCCATATGGATGAGTACCCTTTCTTGCTAGTTCTTTCCATCCCACACAGCAATTGGGTAAATGTATAAAAATTTAGAATGAAATATAAAATAACTAGACTATGTAAAAATAGCATGTGCATTGATGCCCCTTTAACTACTCAGTTATTACAAATATTCATTCAATGCTATCCAAACTTGCAAGATCCACATCCAATTTCATGTAATAAAATACCTGGCTATTTAAAATCTATAGAAAATGCAATGCACTTTAAGCCAGTTAGGTTAGTAGATTATAATTAGTTTTGGAATGACAGTATAGCATATTATGAAAGACTTGCATTATGCTAAACATTTTAAATAGCTATTAATCTCAAACAAATAAGTCAATTTATAACAGGCAGTTTTACATACAAAAAATCCTTCGAAAAGTCTTTAATTACTAACAATTTTGAAAAGAGAGAGTCTGAGAAGCAACTGAAGTCAGGACTATCAGTACCATCAGTGCTTTCAAGGGAGCATAGTTGTGGGAATCACCTTCTCAAGACACAGGAGTGGATGGAAAAAAAGAAACCATCAATTCTCTAAATCCTAGCATACAACATATGTAAGCAAGTAAAGCACTAAGCTCTGAAGAAGGGTTTTTACCTAAATCTAGACATATTCCAACAATGCATGAGAGAAAAAAAAAACAAACAAGACTTACTTCTCTTTCTGGTTTGTGAGGTTCCATTAATGTCACAGCTTTTCCTTGCTGCACGAGCATTACTTGTGAATCCCCTAGCCATGCTATGTGCAGCTTGTTCCCTACAATCAATGCAGATACACCTGTTGTACCACTCCGCAGCTTCTGCAGAAGAAAAGAGGTATGTAGGGGAATATCTAACAAGCCCTACTGAGTTACACAATACTGTAAACCTAAGTTTAGTCACACTTTGATGCAGCAGAGCAGACCTGCCAATTGTAATTCAGGTACTTGAAATAAAGGTGCAAGAGATCAGACAGACTTGAAATAAACTATTTATATATTCTAACATGAGATGGCTAGTATGTCCTTGTTATGATATTCTTTCTCTGCTATTAACTTCAAAACTGACCTAGGAGACCAAGATCTTTATTCTTCAAAACATGAAGACGCACAGAAAAGAACGAGGATCTGAATTTCAATAGCACAAACATTTCACAAACATACACAGGTCTCAAGGATATCAAGAGAGGACGGAAGGAACCTGACTGTCCTAGATTCTCTGTGGAGGCTAGTGAGACTTGGACCTCATGAAGATGCTGGCTCCTCTTTTGTACCTCGACAGCAATTAAGATCTTAATAATGAATACTTCCATATTCAGTTACTGTTATAATAAAAGAGTTCTCATTAAACTGTAAATAAAGCATCCTCCCATTTTGTAGAAATGCAGAAAGAATGTTCATCATACAAACTTGATTCAAAGCTGATCAACAAGGTTAATGAACTGATGAGTCTGATTTAAATAACGGAATACATTTTTCATCTTGCAACCAGCTGACATTAATGGTGGGACAAGAAAGAGAAAGATAGTGACCAAATTATCAGGAAGAGAAAAACTTCTCAGGTAAGAGATAGTACAACAGAACATCTGGAGGTTGCCTAATTTAGGCAAGAGGCAGAAGAGTGTTCTCTCAAATAATTGGTATGTCAGGATCATTTAAAACACTTAACACTTCTTTTCAATCACTCATCTTGAACTTGCAAGAACTGTCATTTTGCTTTTACTCAAAATAAAAAAAAATCTGATCAAAGAAAACCTTTACATGTAGCATAATTTCATGAAGAGGTCAGTGATTCAAAGAAACTGTACTGCCAGAATTTTCTGGATAATATCATGTTATCCAACAGTTTTATTGAAATACAACTGAATGGCTCTCTACCCACTCACCTCTCTTTTGGCTTTCATAAGAAACATTTTGTCTGTCTTCTGGAAAGAGCATTTCAAGGCCTCAGCTGGGTTCTTAACAATCTCTTGGTGTAGCCCAACATTTACATGTAAATGGGTTGCTGAGTAGTTGGCAGCATCCACTCCACCATGGCCATCAAATACCGCGAAGTAAGCACGATCAATGTCATCCTTGTGCAGGGAGGGAGAGACAGGAAGACATACTCGTGTTCAAAAACGAAACAGCTCATAAACTGGTACCAGTAAGCAAAGGCTCTTTATTCTGGGCTTTCTTCCATACAATGTTGCATAAGTAAAGGCAGTTTAAGTCAGTTTAGCCATGTGCAAAATGCATAAAATAGGTACTTTGCAGGGGAATTACTTTTCTTTGTTTGCTGTTAGTCATTTAATATCCTTGAAAATACTCTGGAATTGAAAGAGCAGACAGCTGGTTATGTTCTCCCACTGCAGCTTCATTAATTGGCACTCGTACTTGCACAACTGCTGTGCCTCCCTATTCTCTTCTTATTATTATACGAGTTATCTCAGTCACAAGCACTACAGCAATGTAACACTAGGTGAACTCCTCACATTCCTGTATCGCTTAGGACATGAAACCCAAGGTCACAAGACCCTTCTTTATCAGTGCAGTAGTTACCCCCTAGCAAACTGAGTCAGTAAGTCCTGGCTCCGGCACAGACATGGTCAATTACTGGTGCCAACAAATTCTTACCATTTCACAGATCATCCATCACTAGGTCATTGTGCTTGCAGGAATGCCGAAAAGCTAACAAACTGGCTTCCCCAATTTTGTCCAGACTTACTGATAAACCAAAGAGCTGATTGAACTCTGGGAGCAGAACGTGGCGATCCTCCATCTTCCGTCGAGTGTTACGGATGGCGTGGATGGAAACGAGCAGGAAACGTCCCAGTGGTCTCAGTGGTGGCAACTGCTTCTGCCACTCAGAGCAAACATCCCGAAGCTTGTTAAAGAAGCAGCGCTGCAAAGACTCTCCATCCAGCACTGGCAGCACAAAAACAAAACAGTAAATTGTGTGCCCCATTTTCCTATGTTCCTCTGTCTTTTGGCCTGTCTTGGAGCTACATTCAGCACTCTGTCTTTACAAGCTCTGCAAGAATTAAAATAGGCTCCTGAGAATAATGTGGTAAGACAGTTGCAATGGAAAACAGTGTAATATTAAGGATAAGAGCAGCAGGCTTTACTCACTAGCTCTCTTTCAAAACCAAGGCTTATCCAATAGGTAATTACATTACAAAAATCATAACAAAGACCCAAAAATCAGCCTGGCATAAGGCAAAAATGTTATTCTGATGTAAGTAAAATGCACAATACATAGTGATAGGAGTGTATCCTGAAGAAAAAAAAAAATCAAGTGAGCAGAAAAGCCTTCAAGGTAAGAGATTGCTGTTGTCTTAGACACAAGGGTTGAAAAAGCATTAGCCTGGCTTTGAGTGAAGTTATGTCCTACTGAACCACTTCCACTGAAACAACAAGGAAGTCTGAGAATGTTTTGCTGAGGTCAATAGCTCAACTCACAGTTGAGCTGAACAGATTAGAATTTTAAGCTGTTGTCTTTATCTTTCTAAATACACACGGTTGTAGGAGCTAGAGGGACAGAAGAACACTTCCGCCACTTCCCTGCTTTGTCATTACAGAGCAGAACTGTAAACACCCGCTGAGCATAGTGTGAAAAGCTCAGGCCAGACACTCAAATCCTTTTCTGGATAGGTCCCAAAGATCAATTAATCCAAACTTATTGTTCAACAGACTGAATGGTTTGGTATTTGGCATTGTGTCTAGCTTTGTAATGCAGTCTCTCTCAGAATAAGTAATAATTTAAAGTTTTGTTATTTGAGTAATAATGCCTCAATGCTAAACCAACTAACTTCTAAAAGCACTGAAAAGATCATCAGTTGAGAAAAAAGAATTTGCTGGTCACTAATGTGTTTCCTGAAGAACTGCAGCACATGAACTATCTTTCCTATTTCTGTTTTATCCTGACTCCTGCCTCACAATTTGTTTTTATAAGTCCTCGTTATCAAGCATTTCTTTTTCTCAGCAACACTGGATGGTCAGTTCCAGATGCATCTCTGGGCCTCGGGAATCAAAAGTTTGAACTTAACAGATCTTTGATTAGCAGCCACAACACATTAACCAGAACTACTTTTGGTTTCCTCAATATGCAGGTGTGAATGGGCAAGACATTAAAACCTTTAAATATTAAGTAGTCCCACATAAAAATATAATTAAATAGGACAGCATGTTAGACAGCCCTGTCTACAGCTGTTAGTTTACATATTTGTGAATGTCTTGACCAATACTGACTTGGACACACACTGCTGTGAAATCTGACGTAGAATTTAGTACCTTAATACCAGAAATTCTTCTGCAGGATACCACAGCAAAGAGTGATGCTCATACAGGCACAAGTACACACTTTCTTTTATATAATCACTTGTTTTGTTCCAAGAATGTTTTTTTTGGCCAGAAAGTTATTGTTGCATAGAGTCCATACTGTGCTGTAGCACAAGGCACATCTTTCTTCCTAGTTGAACAGTTCACGTGATGTAATAGCATTTACAAGATAGAGGGAAAAGGTACAGTCCAAACATGCAGATAAATTAGATATTCCTTGCATTTGGGCAATCTAAGTACCTGAAGAGTAAGCATATTTCCATAACATTTGATAGGGGAACAGTAAATAGCAATTTGATCTAAATGACAATGGGGACACAAGAACAAACATAAAACAGATGGGAATATATAAGATGGGAATTGAAGAAGGCTTCAACCATCAGAACAGAGAAGGTTCTAGGGCATTTGTCAAGAAGGAGTAGCGAGAGAGAACCTGAACTAGTTCAAGATGGAACTCAACCAAGAATTTTCTGACTTTGCCTGCGCTAACTTAAAAGCAGATTCCAATCCGTATCTTTATGACCTTGAGAGTCAAAGAGCCAAATGAATGATTGTACAAGTGTCACCAGTATAATGTAAACACACAGGACTCCAGAGACATTAGACACTCGTGACCAAGAAAACGTCCCTGTCCTATCAAGTTCTTAATTACTCACTGTTTCTAAACATTATGTCTTAGGTGTTCAGGTTCACTATCTAAAGGCGTGTGGGCCGAAGACTTTAATAAGATCCAGAACTAGAACTTATAATCCCAGACTCACAAGTACATAGCAGTTCACATCTTACATTACTGCTACAGTTCACCCCAAAGACAATTAATGCAATTCAATGAAGAGTCCCCAGCAGAGTGACTGCAAGATGCTCTGATGACCAATTTCCAGCTGCTTGTGAAGTACTTGTGCTGAAAGCCTACATAATTATCATGTGGGTTACAATATACTGTTTCTTATTTTCCTATATAGGTTGAGTGATAGCAAATAAAGATACACCACTGGAGCAAAAAGTCACAACTTAGTAAGTACAATTCTCTCTGATGTAAGGGAGACAATAAGAAAGATGCTTTTATATCACTTTCAACACTGGCATATCTTACCACTTGTCTTGCAGCCACTGCTGCAAACATAAATTAGAGCTTCTAGTTATGGAGATCAGAACATTGCCCTCCTTCAGCTTCTCCTGCACAAAGCCATGTTCTAGCACTGCTGCCTGTACTTCCTTATTATTTACAATTGCAGTGATCCAGTCCTGCAAAACTCTTATTTGCCAGCTCATCTCAGGCAGAGTTAGCTGCAGATTAGGTTAGTTGCAGGGAAGTCTGCATGATTGCTCACAGACAGACACAACAAAAGAGGGAGCACAGAAATAGGGCCCTCTGGGGAGACTGAGCTCAAAGTGACTGCAAGAGGCACCCGTGGGAATCTCTGAAGACCTGGGGAATGCACTCACAAACTGGTTGTTTAGACTCCAGCCAAGCTGATACAAAGCCAAGTCCTCCCATGCAAAGTGCTGCAGACTCACTACATCTCTCCAGACATAGGAAGGCTGCAAACACTAAGGCAAGGGATAAAATATTCAGGGTGCAGCAAGACTTAATTAAATGTGTTCCCCCTCCTGCCATTTCAGACTTGCAGGTGAATACTGGAATAGTCTTCTGGGAAGTGTTGTATCCTTGCTATTACCAGAACTCTGCTTGGAGACATATCCTCTGGGGCACACTGAACCGTCTTTCAAATCATCCCAGGGAAATGGAAGGGGGAGTATTTCCCCTTACAGGACAGACTAGTTTGCCTAAGACATCTCTCCTTCATTTTTATCTTTGACTCTGACTGCATCCTGCTCCATTTAAATTCTTGGCACTAGGATTGAAGGTTTGGTGAAGTCTGATGTTAAACACTTCGGCATGTAAACGCAATAGGACCATCTGTTACATAAGGCTCAGTCACCATGGTCTGTCTCTCCAATTTGCTCAGATAGGAGAAAACGCAGGTACTGGGCAAGACACATACACTGGTTTCTTCATCCCTCAGCATCCCATCTTCATAGGGGAGGGTGGGAAGAGAACAAATAATCGATGAAGAGAGAGAGTACTGAGAAACTTGCCAAGAGAAAGATCTGGAGTTTCAAGATGTTCAGGTTGCGGAGGAGCCACAGGTCCCAAAATCTGGTTCCCAAGAACAGACAAAAGCAAGATGGATTAGAGGGATGAATTTAAGGTGTTGGTGTGGCTGCACAAGAGCAACTGTGAAGATGCCAATGCCAAAATATAGGAGTAATTAGCTAAGGTCAGTCTACCAAAGAGAAAAGGGCACATAAAAAATACATGAGGTAATCAACTTAAGATAGGAACTGAACCAGCTCAATTTCCTCTAATGAGGAAAATAAAAGTTCTCAACCAGTTCAGTTCAGGAAGCACAGTGGACACAGTCTTTAATTCTTTTTGGGAAGGGAGGCTCTTTTCCCTTTCCCAAAAGCCAACCTATATGACCAATCCGGAACTCCAGACACCACATTTGCATCTTGCCCACAAAACTAGCATAGCTACTTTTCATCCCACAGATACCCAGCAGGAGCAAATAAAGTTCTGTTCATTGCTGCTTGCCAGACAGCCTCACCAAATGTTCTGGGAAACATTTCAAAACCCTGAAGCCTTCCAACAGACAGCCTCTTGGAAAACCACAAAAGGTAAAAAGTATACTTACAGGTGAAACTTTCCTCATCTCCTTCTCCCTCTGTTTCCACATTTTGCTGCTTAAATTCAGTCAGGTCTGTTTGGAGGACTTCATCAACTGCAGCATGGATCAAGGATGCTGCAAGAAGTGGTGGAACATCTCTGCTGGTAAGAAAAGGAAGGGAAAGTAAAAGAGACTGCATTAGTTTCAATTGATCTACAACCCCACTTATTATGGCTGGTGGCCTCACAATTAGAAAGCATTATACACAATCTGAAATTCCAACTTCATTAGTAAACTAGAAGAAGAAACCATATGTTCAATATTTATTCATACAAATCTTCAGTAAGATCTTCAGTTATACAACTGCTTTCTCAAGAATGCAAAGAGGAAGAAGTGTATGAATCATGTTTTCAAACTTTTGCCTCACACTCCAGTTGCAGATGGTACCTCCTTCTCTTGAGCTCTTGGATGGGAACCGGTACCTTCAATTGTAACCTCTGAATGCAAACATTTTGCTTCTACTCACTACACAACACTTCTCACTTGTGTCTCACCACAGACAGTTACCAGGATCTCTGCACTGTGGTAAACACAAATCTCCAAAAAGGTTACTTAAGACAGTTGTTGCCTGCCCTCCACAAGAAAAGTGATGCTGAGTACTAATCTACAGCCCCTTTAACACTCAGTTTCTCCTGACTAGAAGTTCCCCAAAGAAATCATCCAAGAAGAAGGTGCAAAGAGGTGACACTGGAGAATAGGCTAAGAAGTCTCCATGACTTGTAATTCAGCTGAAGCTTTTAGGTAACCATCTAGAAGACAATAATGCTTCATGATCTAGACACTGTCTCCTTTTTACTCAATGCTTTATGCAAGCTAACTGCTTTACAGGAAGCACACACTTGCTGTACTGCTTTTGAGTCTGTAAATAAATAAGCCCTATCCTATTTAAAAATGGGGCTACTAGAAAATAACTCTTATATTCACTATACTCCCATGGCAGGCACTAACAATTACAGTACATAACACACATTCCAGACATTTTCTAAGTGCACAAAGAGTAAGCATAGATGTCCATAAAAAGCATTTTATCGGTTGTTCTTGGATTGTTTGATGCCCACAAAGTATCAAGTTATACAACCAAAGCAAATAACACATCAAGGCATCAGCAGCAAGTCAAGGACAAGGCTTTGTTTTGCCAGGAAACTTTTGCATAAAATTGGTTGGCTACAGAGTAAGAGATGGTGGAAGCAACTGGCCTCTGCAGAGGTTCAGAGATAACTGTTTTTGTGCCTACAGAAGAGTGGGGAGGGGAAGATCGTGGGGTTTCAGAAACCTGTGACAAAAAGCTGAAATGCATTTGCCATTGTGTTTCTGAAAGACAGGCCTTGTCATATCCTCACAGCCATGAACGAGTACCTCCTGTGGCAGCAAACAGAAAGCATTGTGTTAGTCAGCAGGCTGCGAACAGAAGTGTGTTTTATGCTAGGCATTCTGTAGCTGTGATGGCCTACTTTAATGAGTCACTTTGGTACTTCAAATAGATGGCAACATGTTTGCAGCCCTTTCAGTGCTGGCTGCAGTTATATCACATCAAGGGAAGTCAGAAATTGGCTTTTTATTTCTTTTTTTAAGGCTAATATGCTTAGAGCAGTCAGTTCCCTTCCTGTTCAAGTTAATAGGAACAATGCCTGCTTATAATCCTTTTAAAGGGTCAGGCAAGAACATATGTAAAACAGATATGGCAAATCCCCATCTATCCCCCCCCCAAAATACTGCTTCCTGGTTTTGTCTGTATAGTTGGCAAAGAAAGGAGTAAGAAAATGCAAGCCACACAAATAATGTCAGTTGTGTAGCTGATGCTGCTGAAAGTCAGAAGCTTTAACTAAGGTAGGCTTCAGTTTCAAGAACAGAGACAAAAAACGTTAAACAGTTATGCATTTAAATGCACATTGAGAGCCACATCTTCACTCATCTTCAGAATTTCTCTGCTATGCTGAAGGAAAAATTAGAATCTAGCCTGGGTTTCCAGCTCAGCATCAGAAGAAGGCTTCATGCTTTGATTTTAAACTTCCTAGACCTCTACTTTCCAGAGGCCTGGCTTGCTGAACTGAGTCCACAAAAAGGATAAACAAAAGGCAATATACTAAGTGCTGTAATTCACAGCTCTTGTATGAACCTCTGTTTACAGGATGCCTGTAACAAAGAAAAGGTTTACAAGTTATTATGTCACATCCTTCAACTTTTCCAGTTGCCACCCGGTTCCTAAAAAGGAAATTCAGAATTCCTCAGTACTGATAGGCTTCATTGAGCTTTGCTTCCTATGCATTTCCTCCCTCTACACAGCTTTGCAAATCTATAGGAAGAAAATGGTTTTATTTGTTATGCAGCCAGAAAAAACAACATCCAGCAGTTGATTCTGACACACTAACAAAATATAAAATAAAAGCCTATAAATTTACCTTACCTATTTAGTTCAATCTCAGCTCCAAATAGAACATATTACTTCTACTACTCTTAATACTTTTACTACCATATTGGTAAGGCTGCTTTTTATTTGAGCTCAGGTAAATGGAGATCCAAGACAACAACATCATCTATCCAGCGTAGATTTTTACTGGTTCTAATGTCATCTTCTAAATCAGAGACTTCAAGAGTTAACAAAATAGATAATTAAAGAAGAACAGCTTCTTCAGTTGAGAGCTACAAGGTCTCACTTGGCTAAAGCATCTGGAAGCAGGCACAGTACCTATGGCAACCAGTGTAAAAGTAGAAGCCCACTGCAGTTACCATAACAGACTTAAAACCTTTTCTGTAAGCAAAGAAGAATGTCACTTATTGTTAAAATCTTCCTTTCAAAGAAGCCCAAGACACCCTGCTGACAGGCTGAACCAAGCATAATTTAATCTTTGTGAATCAGAAGAAATAGTGTAGCTGTTTCCTAAGTGGGAAAACAACTGTGGGAAGAAGAGGGAAGCTGGTTGGGTGTGTTACATGGAAAGGATGTTACCTTCTCTTCAGGAGAGTCTTAAAAGAAATGTGTCAGCCCCATTTCTATGACACATGCAACAGTAATTACCTAGCCTCAGTGTACACAGGTTAGTAGTAAACAGAATTTCTTTCCTACAGGCTATTTCTTTGCTAACAAAAAGGGTGTGTTTTGACCACAACAGAAAATATTTTTAAATAATTAATGCAAGTTGTAACAGTGCAGATGAAGCATTGTAGCTTCACCACCAGCTGAAGCCAGATCACCAGTGGCTCCAGCCACTTCATGGTAAATAACAAACCTAACTTTAAAAACTTGAGTATAGATAAGAGTGGTAAGTTAAAGAGTAAAACGACACTTATGCTAATAAAGAACATAGTTAAATTAATATGCCATCCTCCTCCTAGAAAGATTCCGGACTACTGGACACAAAGCATTGCTAACAGGAGCTATGCAAAGGTTCTGTTGATACACATACCTGCGGGCCAAAATAGTGTCACACAAGGAAGTAGAAAGCAATTATGATATTTTGCATACTTGAGGTTTGGCATGAGCTACAGAACAGAACTCAGTTCTCTTCTTGTTCACCTTTTCTCTCTTCTGCAATACAATTTAGTTTTCTATTTTGCTCCACTTCAGAAGACCAGCTGTCTTGCCATCACAATCCCAGAGCATTCATATATACCAGATCGTAAGACTGTTACTGACCCCTCATATGTTAGCCTTCAGAAAGAAAAGACAATATGCACAAGTTCCTTCAGAAAGCAGAAACCCTAGTAAGATCCCTTCTTGGTTTATTTGGTTCATTAAATCCCCAGTACACTTGCAGTGAATATTGCAAGAAAGTCATCAGTTCAAAGACACCCCCACCTCTTCTTCCCCTCCAGTTTAAAAGGGTATATTCAGAAGTCTCTAGTTAACAGCTTTGTAGGGCAAGAGGGAAGCATCCAGAGCATCAAAGGTCAGGCCACCACATCTTGCCCAGAGCCTCAACTGTGACTACACTTTTTTCAAAGGCTTGAAAACAGATGACAGAGTTTCTGTTGTGCTGTGCCCACAGCTTGCAGCAGCTTTGAGAAAGCAGAGCAGAGCAGCAGATGGCAGACTCTGAACAGCTGCTCTTCAGTGCTCTCAGCAGAGGAGCAAGCTCTGTGTAACCTGGTGGAGAGCAGTACAAAGCCTTGCTAGGACACACCAAACACCCAGTGTTTATACACAGCCTTCTGAATTTTTATCTACTATTTTTGGAAGGAAAAAAATTCACATCCCTCCAGCCCAAACACACACATTCTCCCACACTACTGTCAGGAAATCTTTGTATAAAGAGAAGAACAAGATACTACTGACTGGATAGGCCAAATTGTTGATTACTTGTCATCTTAAAAAATATATATAAATAATTACATAATGTTTTTTTCTAAATATTATTAGCAAAGTCACGGCAACAAGGAGGCAGTTGTGTTGCAGGTCAGAGCACCACTGTACCATCCTCTTCTCCTTTCAGAGTGTGTGTGTACGTATATAGGTATATGCCTGTTCTGTGAAACAAAGAGATGCTATACCTGCTAGCAAACGCTTCTAGCCTAAGTGAGCTGCAGCTCACTTGAATCAGAGAGGAGATAATATTAGTGCATTTCTTTGCTCCCTGGGCTCTGTAACACCACAAGGTGACATACAGTTCAGCTTTGTCAGTAAAGCAAAGTTTATCACTGTGGACTCGGTGTGTGTTTCTAGCATGTTACAGCTGTATCAGCAAAGTGTGTTTAGTGCAGATCTGCAAATGCCAGCAGTTCTCTAGTAAGTGAAAGATCCTCTCAAACTGCCAAAATCACAGCAGGTCACAAGTTTCCTCATATACAAAAGCTGCTTGTATTTTCTCCCCAGTCTGCTACTTTTATGTCCCACCCCCTTTTTTATTCTTATAATCAACTACAAAATTATTCCACTCAAGTGGCTCTAAGCAGTAGTATTTATTACAGCAGCACACAGAGTTCCCAGGGTGATGGTGACCAGAAAAGTACAAATATATATCCATTGAGGAGAGAATATATGACATCTTACAATGCAGAGGAAGTTGTTGTGTTAATGACATCAGGTCTTTACAAATATAGGAGCAAGATAGAGTCAAAGCAAATACATGAACAACGCCACACACGTAATTTCAATCTTTTACGCATTTTCCTTTACATGCAACAGTTTTTTTTCCAGATTTTCTTTTGAAACTATCAAAAGCAGCAGCCTTAGAATCCAGAACCCACCTGTTGAGGCCCTTCAGACATCATCAAACAGTTTTTACAGAAAATGTGCAATGGAGAGTGAGCTGCTACTTCCATTTCATTCTCA
>NW_009953217.1:5379711-5384765 GCF_000747805.2 Chaetura pelagica
CAGCAGGAAGAAAAACCACACGGCAGAACAGGAGAGGCCTAATTCTACAAAAGCCACTTTTAAGTTAAGCCCTAAACCTGTGGTTTCAAATTGAGTATTGAGTCCAACTCAAAAAGCAACTAAAGAAACTGATTTAAAAACCAACAATCAAGCCCTAAAAGTTCCCTCCTCATTCTAGATTTGATCTTTTTTCAGCATTTCATCAAGTTTTTTTCTCTCTTGTACTGCAGGTGTACCCACACATTTTAAAAGGTAAAGTGTTTTTTTTCCCTGAAACTTCCTTCATAACTGGGAAAAGGTCCTGGCAGTTTTAAATTAAGAAATGTATTCTGAAAAGCAATTTGCTGATCACAAAAAGAACAGTTTGTGCAGCCTCCATATACTGTTGGAGGCAGGTGAGAACTGCTAAAAACTTGATTATCCAAACACAGGTACAGTGTGAGCTGCACGTCATTTCTATCTAGCTGTGTATTGTTTTGCCATCAGCTTCAGAAGCAGCAGTGGACGAACCACACACAACAAGAAAACAAGCTAGTTCTGACCACCATCCAAAAATTACCAGAGCCAATTCGTTAACCATTTGCTAAATTAACCAGTAAACAGTAGAAGCCACATTCCTCTTGAGCATTACCTTTATCAAGGCTTCCAATTCTAACATTATTAATCATAAACCAGCGGGAACACTGGTGTTCCTGAGGGAGTAGGTTATTTCTGCTAACCCTCTGCTTGCTTTCACTACCAAGCACAACTGCTCCCATGAAAACTAGAAAGTTTGCTCACAGGTAATCACACAGGAAATTCACCTTCTTGTCTTAAGTACTGACACTGTAAACATGTTCCTAGCAATGGGAATTATTAGTGCATTACACTAGCATACACTAAATGGTACAAATTAAGAACAAGGAAGTAAATTGTAGGAGATTTATTAAAAGCAGAGATCATGGTAGACCAGGTATTAATAGTTTTCACAGAGGAAAGGACTACGAGGAGTTTTAAGAAGAGATTGAGTAAACCAGGGGCAAGATACGTGTTCCTTGTCTTCATGGTTACATTACGTTAAAGCATCAAAATATCAGAATTGTTGAATTAACTCGCCTAAAAGCAGGGACATGCTCAAAACAGAGAAGCCAGGGGCACATAATGGGTGTAAGCATAACAGTGTAAAGCACAAAGATGCAAAACAGGATGCTGAGGCAACCGAGAGATGACACATGGTGATTTGTTTGGGAGGGGGCAGAACAGGAAGCCCAAGTCTCACAACTGTTATTGAAGTAAATCCCCTTAAACAGGAAGGCTGCTGGAATTTCACATTGTTCTTTGGCTATGTCACAAGATGGTCATACATATTTCATCCCCTGTCAAGGGAAAGGAAAAATTTCTGTACTTGAGGGTCTGATTTAATCTCACATTCTGCTTCAGCCTAAGTAAAATTTCAGGTTCATTTCTGAAGCTTTGGAAATAACTAAGGGGCTCCTCACTCACACTGGCCCATTTCCACAGATGGTTGGAACACATAGCTCTTACTCAAAAGTGTATCATGACTAAAATTCTGCAAAACAAAATTGCTTAAGCCTGCCCAATTCTTCAGAAGCCTGCAAGACAGGCAGCTCCATTGATTTAATTATTCAAACTAGAAACTTCTACAAAGCTTCACTGGATTAGAGATTTAATTCCTGTCAGGAAGTGAAAGTGGTTGGCAGTCTTAGCTAGTACTTGGCCAGGCTGGCTGCATTTGCAGAAGACTGTTCAAATAATTGATTTTAGACTAGTAAAGGCATTCATGGGGGTTAGCCTGAGAGATCCAACTGCTTCCATGTACAAGATGTGTGCAGCCTTAAAGAAGCAACAGCATTCAGAAACTCTTTGTGGGACCTAACAATTGTTATTCCTGATGGGTGGTGGAGAAAGAATATTTCTCCTTGCAAAGACACAAAGGTTTATGCCTCCAACCAACTGGAAGGACAAGCTAAACATCACCATATGTTGTCTCATAAGCCAAGGATATTGCTGGACCTTTATCAGCTTGGGCCCCTCAAGGCATGAACTACACATCTGTGTGGGTGTGAATTAAGTATCTGGCAACACAGAAATAAGAAACAGAACTACAGAACTATGTGCCAAACTCAATTCCCAATAACACTTTGATCTATAGACAAATCCTTCATCATTACTAATCATCATGTAGAATACACTCTGTGATGCTAGAATTTTAAAGAAGTCTCAAACTGAGGAAACACAGAACAATCATCAATGCCAGAAGTCAGCAAGGTATAACTAATAACAACTTCATAATCTTCATTAAACCTGGCTGACATTGTAATATTTGAACGTGCAGACCTTCCACTGAGCTGCCATCTGTGTGGCAGGGATGCTACCGTGATAACCTGCAACAGCAGATCACTGGATCCAAGCTACAGTGACCTCTCATGAACTCACTTCTTAATCTGGCGTCACTTATGCATCTTCAATAACTTTTACACAAACATTTCCATGCCTTCCAAGTGTAATCCCTCCCCTTATTTTTCCTTTTCATTAGACCCTTGGCATCCTTCTTTCTCCTATTTCTTTACATTCCTTCATCTATTTTATTGAGGATTTTAGGGGTTCAGACCAATTGAAAAGTTTATTTAACCTTAAACACTGCATTTTGAGTTGATCTGCAGTAGCAGACATAGGAACATGGGAAAGAAAGCATAATGTTTGGCACTTTCTCACATATCCAGAGACTTTAGTCCTTAATTTCATGGATTTCAATTTTGGTCCTTAATTTCATGAATTATGAGAAGAGGGCCTGCATTTTCAAAATACTAGATTCCTATGTTAGCCATGGGTTCTTTCAGTCTTTACCTCCACATGCAAGACCTTAACCTACCCAATAGGAAACTGGACCCTTTGTACAATTGCAAAATGAGGTTTCTCTTCATCACAGGAGTCCAAAACTGAGCTGTAAGTCTGCTGGGATCCATACATCTAACACTTGGGGGATGCTGCACTGAGCCTAAGTACACAGCTTCACACAAGTTTGTTTCACCACTTTGCTTGCAGGCAGCCACAAGAATTTTTAAAAACTCTTTCTGTATCTCTGTATTTTGTCTGTATTTTATCTGTATTTTGTGAAAAGAAGCATTTATAAGTAGATTGCAGCACTTTTATTCTGCCTTGCTTTCTTTAGCCATCTTTTCATTCCCTTTTTTTTTTTTTTGCTAGCTCAGGACTTAAGAAGCTCCACAGAGGAGGTTTTCTAATCAGAACTGGCTGCAGGGCAGGTATGTGAAAAATGCTGCTTCTGACAGGGCAGGCTCCTTTCTGTGTAAACAGCAGAAGTGACAGGTGAGATGAAAGCATTGCAAAACAGCATTCTTTTTCTGCTTGCACTTTTTAATATGCCCATCAGAGAACAACAGAACATTATCAGATATGTAGTTCAGAAATGCTGTTTTAAAAATCACTACAGTTTAAAGAACCTATCCTGTATCTCTACAGCTTCGTACTTTCCTCTCTAAAACAATTTCAGAAAACATCACCCTGGCCCAGATGGGCTGCCATATGCTGAGTATTTCTTCAGGACCAGCATCACTCTCTTCTTTAAAGCACTCATCCAGAACTACTCTTGTTCCAGAGAGTTCAAAGATTCAGTGAACATGATGAATTTGCAATCTCTTTTAGGAATGCAACAGCTGTGTTATGTTCAAGAGCAATTTAGTCAAGCACAACTAAGTATTGCAATGATCATCTGGGTCTTTTTCACTTACAGCATAAAAACCTGATTTTTACATGCATTTATCATCTTTAGGTTTAGGAACACCATTTACATGAATGATGATATGTCCAGGAGCACTACATAATACAAAGCACAAAAGTAACTTGATTTTTTAAAGGCAATCAAAGTATGGAAAAATCACTATATGTTACAGCATACATATACCCTATATATACACATACACACATATTTATGCACTTCTGACAACAACAGCAAAAAAATCTATTCAGTGTTCATAAACTCACCCAACATAAACCCTGTTTTCTACCTTTTTATTAAATTCCTCTAGTAATCAGGTCATGTTCAGCATGTACCTAAACAGAACCAATCTCCCCTAACTCCCTGTCTTCACTAGTTATCCCTGGTACCACAGCACAAACTCAGCTCTCCATTGAGATATATTTTTTTTTAGACCATCCACAAGCCCTGTTCTTGACTCTTGCAGTAACCAACACTTTGATGAAGCAGATTGTGGTAGGAACCTGACAGAACCTAGAACAAGCAGGCCCAACTGCTGAAGTGCTTCAGGAAGCAGTCGTGAAGAAAGAGCATCAGGAGACAAGAGGGTAGAGCAAGGCAAGTTGTTCTTGGTGAAGCACTAACTTGCCAAAACAAGCAAATCACATCCAAATTCTTAGAGCACTGAAAAGGAAATCTAAATCGGCAAGAATGAAGGTTGCAAGATGCCTCTCTTGAAATCAGGGGATGACAGAAACATCACTGAAAGAAGAGATGAGCCTTCCAGCCGCGTTATGACCGTGCTCTTGAAGTTTTGAGAAAACATTAACTTGAGAAACCCACACAAGCAGGTCCTACTCACCAGGTCAACTCAAGAGGGCTGGGAAGCCGAATATTTTTCTATTGACTTGACTCTTATGCCTGACAGCCCTGCAGGGCAGGCTGCAGCTCCCTGCCTGCCTCCCTCCCTCCCCGGACTTTCAAGTAGATCCACACAGGTGCCCTTAGGGCCCTGAATTCAAACTATTGGCACTTTACCACAAGAATCGCTCCATCGGACTAATTGCAGGACTGTAATTTAATCTCTCACGCACCAAGAGCGGGAGAGAAATATTTCCGAGCGCGCACAAACATTGCAATAGAAGCACCGGCCTGGGCAGAAGGCCCTGTGACAGCAGCCGGCTGGGAAAAGCCCACCTTTCGGGAGAAGACCCACAACAACAAAGCAGGTGAAGAAAATATTCAGGTTAAACAAGAAGCTGAAAGCCCCCGGGAGGCGCTGAGCCCCCGGCAGGCCCGAGAGCAGCTCCTGAGGGGAGGGACGGGCCTCCCGCCC
>NW_009953217.1:5385447-5401668 GCF_000747805.2 Chaetura pelagica
GGAGGGCAGGGGCAGGGACAGGGACAGGGACGGGACAGGGCGGCCCCGAGGGGTCTCCCCACGGAAACTTCTGCCCCCCAACCTCCGCAACCAGAAACAGAGAAGGGTTGAAGCCGGAGCGTTTACAAAGCGCCGCCTGGTCACTGAGCTCTGCAGGCGCTTTCCCGGCAGAACTGTTCCATCTCCGTCACTATTAGGAGTTAGGTGCCCCGACAAGCCACACGCACAGGTTCACGCACCTGAGAAGGGCACACAGGCTACCGCGAGTGGGGTTAAAACAATTATTTTACAATGAAAGGTTTGTCTGCAAATGGCCAAAATGGCTTGGAGAAAGAAGTGTTCTCACACAGCTCAGAAGCCATGAAAAACAACCAGTGCCTGGTTTCCCACACTTCAGGGCCACCATCTCCCAGTATGACAGAAATCCCAGCCAACAGCCAGTGTCACACACAGCAGCAGAAGCTCCCTGAGCACACGGACACTCAGAGCAGCATCCCAGTGTCCCAGACCAGGCTGCAGAGGGAAGAGAGGACTTGAATACAAGCACCCTGAAAGCAGTTAGTTTATGCTGAAATCAACAGCTCTGAGACAATATAGCAAGATGCCCTTTAAAATGGGAAAAAGAGCTATTCAATCCAGGATAAGGGAGATGCAAATACTGTTTTTACCAAAAAGAACATTTAATATTTAGGGAGGGGAAAAAAAAAAAAAAAGAACTACAGAAAGAAACTTCTGCTTCTCACTGGGTCTTTTAAGCAATTCTATTAAAACAGAGATCATGTTTGAGCTGTACCTGTATAAACATTTGATCAGAGAAATAGGCTTGGGGCCATGGTGTTTCATTTGTATTCTCTTGTTCAGTAAATGCACACACTGTGCCAATTAAAACAGCAGAGTTGTACATTACCTTTTGTAGGGACTTGTCTGTTGCCAGTGAATTGTCAAGTTGCTCTCTGCATATTCTGTGCTCAAATGCAGCAGCCTTTGCAGCAGGTACAACTGTGAAGGCTCCTCCCATCCAACCACCACTAGTGCTATAACTGTTTTGGGGGCAGAGATGATACAACTATACTTGACCAGATGACCAGACATGATCAGCTATATGCACATGGAAGGAAAGGAGAGAGTATTATATCTTTGTACAATTAAATTTTGTAATCTGGTAGCCAGTGTAACAGTGCACACAAAAACATGAGGATACCCTCCTTATATCAGCAAAACTAACTCACATTGAAATGACAATTTGGGAGTACAAACAATGCAAACTGTAATTCATCAGGAATGATCAGCTGTGTGAACAACTGAAGAAAAGAAGAGCCCATTGACCAAAAGATAGTAACTTGGCTGCACAGACTATACTTCAGGAATTGCTGCTCAAGGCAGATATTCCCCTTCACGTTTACAATTTTCATTATGTATGTCTCTTGGCACTATTCTCTTAGGCAGCAGTGAAGATTTGAAGTAGAGCTCTTGCTATTGCAGGCGCAATTTAAAAATCTGACAGGTACTAATAATTCATTATTTTTGAAGATTCAAAGTCAGATGAAACAAGTCGCATTCCACACCTAAAGACTACAGCAGCTGAATTCTGATCTTAATCAGCTCTTACACTCCTGGCACTTGTGTTGCTGACAAATGCTGACTTGTATTTGCCCCAGAAATGGCAGAAGAGGGAAATTTCTCTTCCTATCAGCCCCAGGCAACAATCTAGATAGACTTCTTGTGTCTCCCTACTGTCTGTGAGCTCTACTTGGATCAATGAATTCCAATTAAAAGCTTAAAGGTTTACTCAGTTACTAACTGAAAATCCAGAATAATTTGTCTTGTGATTAAATCAAGGCATACAACAATCTAACGTGTTTAACTTTTCTAAGAATAGGAAAGCAATAAAGACAAAAAATATTTGAAACTAATTTTTATAAGAAGTTTATTTTTCTGTTGTGTGACCATTATACAAAGTAAGCAGCCAGAGCTGCCATTTTGTCCTTGGGTTTCTTTGGATAAAGTCTTCCTCCAGGCCTTCGGCCTTTACCTCTTCCCCGACCTTGCCTTTTTCCTTGTCCCCCACGGTGCATGGGGTGCCTCATGGCTGCATGTTTCAGCTCCACCAGGTCTTGGAACACAGGATCACAGAATACGCAGCCTGAATGCTGGGTCTCATCACCAGGCAAAGGAGATTTGGCCTTGTTAAAATCTACGTCCACCAGGGCTGCATCGCACAAGTCGCAGGTCTCGGGCGACACTCGGACTTTGTGGGCGTTCTCAAAGAAGTGCACAATCACGTTGCACTTGTTGCACGCCATCTTCCACTTGGGACCCGAGGTGGAGTCCAGAACCAGAACCCCATTCTCACATTCCACACACTGCCCAATTCCAAGCATGCTGAGAGAATGCTGGCATGTGGGGTGGGTGCATTCGTTACAGCCCATTCCTGATGGAAAAAAAGAGTAAAACCATACAAAGAGGAACCCTTTATATCACTCCCCACACTACCCAGTTTGGAGGATGTGAGACAGAGAAGTTAGAGACACCTTAGCATACTGCAGGTTTTCTAAAGAATGGGATCACTCCCCAGATGGCAACTTGGCTTTTCACAGATTCAGAATAATACCTTGCTCAAAACTGTTTCTGTGATAGCTTTCAGAATTGCCAGATGCTGCTACTGCACAGTACAGGCAGTTTGGACACATTAGTGATGAAAACTTATTATGTTTTCAAGTGAACTCATGGCTCCTAGCTAACTGCTGTTTTATACTTAAACTATACACTGTTAGTACAAGATATTTTAAACTGAAAAACGGTAATAACCAGATGCCAAAAAGCTCCTGATGTTCAGAACTTCAAAACACTACAAGTTTTGGTCTCACAGTTACCAAACTGATTGCAACTGTTACCCCTTTTTATATCCTTGAACAGCTTCTGATACCCCATATATCTCAGTATCAAAAAAATCTCAAGAGCTTGTCTTAATCTTTAGTCCTACCCACACCAAGAGTACTCCAATTTGCAAGGTGTCAGCACCTCAGTGTCTTTCTTTGCATGCTGAGCATTAGTTAGGTCACCTCCTGTGCATGCATGTAAATTAATTTCTTCTTTTATAAAGAAAATTAAGTATTCAGAAAGTAGTCAAATAATAAATTTTGGTCAGTCAGTTTGACATGAATTTCAGGTATCTAATCTAATTTGCACAGCACTTCATACTAAGCAACACTGATTAAAATCTACTAAAAAGCAAACTGTATAGACTACACCTAATTTCTTTCAAGTGAGGCTGATCTCTGCTTGTTTACAGAATTCCTACCTTTTTTCATGTCCCTGAAGGGAGGATGGTTGTAACAGTATGGACAGAGTGGGTAGCTCTTTCCTCGGGATCCAGAAGACCACAGCACCAGCTCAAAGTCATCTAGGGGGCAACGCAACTCTTTGTAGAGTTTAATGGTACCATTCTGTGGGAGACTGTAGGTGTCATCACAGTGAGAGCAGTGCAGACGACTTGGTTTGGCCTGGAAAAGGAACACAAATCTCCTGAACAACCTGTAGTGTCACTAGAGTTCAAAACTTACAAGAAATCCAACTATAAATGCTTTTGTTTGTTTCCCATGGAAAAACTCCATCAGGCTTTTTGTTTTAAAAATGTACTCTTGACAACTACATTTGAAACCAAATTCAGCAATGGAGAAGGGGTTCCTACTCAATACCCCCAGCAGGTGAAATTTGTATTTCAAGCACAAGATGAACTAACCTGAATATACTTCATGAAACGATGGCACTTGCCACAGCGGGAAAGAGGTTTACCTGTGGCAGCTAAGGGTGAAAAAGACACTTCCATCAGCTCATCCATTCCTGTGAGAGACAATTATATTGATGTTAGAATTCTAGTTCTTGAGAGAAAATGTACAAAGTAATCTACAAGACCTGTGAAGAAGTGGGAATGAAAATCTTTTCTTTCCAATGCTCTTCCTTGTTTAGGAAAGCTTTCTAAATGCACAGCATTTTGCAGGAAGCATAAACACACAAGCACTTCAGCTTGCCTGAAGTTCTTGAGAACTCCCCACTAAATAGTACCAAAATAAATCTGAAGCAGAGTTTTGGATCCCTGATTAATTCAATTTACTTTTGGAGAGCAACTTAATTTGACTGGAAACTTCAGGAGTCTTACTTTTCAGTAAGACTAAACTTCTGAAAGGAACCTTATATGTAAGTATTTTCTACTGCATTTTTTGCAACAATTAAGTAATTGTAGGGAATTTCACATATCAAAAGTTTTACCTGCAATAGAATCCACAAAATAGTGAAATTTCCTTTTGAAAATGTCAAGGGTGTGCTCCAGGACCTGATGATAATTTGCTTTGCCCAGAGCTATTAAGTTGAGTTGCTTCTCTACAGCACTGCGGATTGTGGGAAGAACCAATTGTGCATCTAACAGACAACCAGAGAGAGAAGCAACAGAGAAGCAACAGTGAAAGATCAAAACATGAGAGTAGGGAACTGTTCATACATAAACTGACATAAAAATAAACAGATTTTAATTACTATAGTCTTTGGAATTAATAATACTTTCCTAGAGGCATCATTTCAGACAGAAATGTGACTTGCAGTGACAGCAGCCGTTGACGTGACAAAGGGAAAAGAAGGGAAGAGGAGGAAAAGGGAAAAGCATTTAACTGACCTATTTTGTAATAACCATGAACCAGAACAATGCCAAGGTTTGTTGGCTTTAGTCTCCGACCACTCTCCACTGTGACATAGTTTCGCTGGCAAATGTTGTTGATGTGGACTGGAATACTTGCATCCGTTCCTGCCACACAAAGGAAAGCAATACATCCATCCTGAACAAATAAAAGTTTTCATCCTATCACTCATTTCTGACTTCTCTGATTCTATGTCAAACTACAGTGCTCCTGAAATGCTTACAAGTGCTTACAATTCTGGTATCTTTTCATTGTTACCCAAATGTCAGTGGATAATTTCTCTCTCTAGTAACTCATGTTCCTTTGCAGTTCTGAGAAGTCTGAAACCTATGTTTTAACTTTAATCCTTTCATCTCTTCCAAGGAATTACTATTAGGAAGACACCTATTCTCACAATCATTTATCCTGAAAAAATACAATGTAGTAAGACACTATGTTTTGACTGGACACATTTATGAAAATGAATCAAAGGAAGCAAGTCAGATTAAAAAAGAAAAGTAGTATTGTGGTAAGTTGTCCAATAAGATAGATAAGGAGTATTTGAGCCAGCAAAGCTGAAGCAAGCTGTGAAGGAAATAATTCCTAAGAATGGGGAGATGCATCCTTCCACACATCAGCTCTTTCTGACAGAGAAGTGACAGAGGTTTCATGTAAGGATACTGCTTTGGCCAGAAACTAGGCTTAAGGATAAGAAATATAATGTAGAGAAAGACACAATCTACCAGCTGCTAAGAGGGGGTACATGCATTGCAGTTCAAAGGGAAAAGAGATCATTACTGCACCTATTCAAATTAGTATCAAAAGGTAATTAAAAACAAAGATAGTTCAGAGGAGCAATTCAGATTCTGCACTTTTGGTGGATGTATTATAGGTAAATGTAACTTAAGTAAGTTCCTACCAATGCCATGTTTTTCCATCAGAGTGATAAGTTCTGCTTCTGTCAGGTAATCAGGAGGACTGGTTTGCTTTTCCAGCAATTTTATTTCACTAACTGGAAAAACATCTCCTTTCTCACAGTGGGGAAGGCTCTCTTCTAATGGGATGCTGTGCCACGGCATAATTTCTGTGAACCCTAGAAGTAAACAAACAAACAAAACCAATGAGAGCTTATCTTCAGAAGGCCAAGGTGCACGTTTCTAATTTCAACATGAGCTGCATTATACAGATCAAAGTTAGGACTACACAGAAAGTAAGTAAGGCCAGGAACACTGAGGAAATACAGAATCACAAGACGGTCTCTCCCAGCACACCGTATCAGAGCTATTTCTGCTTTGAGTCAGGTTGATGCACAAATAATAAATGCTTTCCTGGAATGAAAGCAGTCTGCCAGAATGGATGGGAAGAGTTTCTTAAAAAGTTCCTTAAAAATGCAAACAGTAAGTGTAGGGAACAGCCCATCTTCTCTCTCCCCACGTAAGACTAAACAAAATGCCTTTCAAGCCAGCAAAGCAAGAGCAGCATCTTTTAGCTGATTTAGCCAACGACGGACTGGAATAGGCCCCTTGCTCTACCAGATAAGTCCACAGCAAGAAAAGAGCATAAGGGTTATGATAACTGGCAGATGAAGATTTTCTTTTCTATTGTAATTGAAATATGCAAATGAAGACTAAAGATTTGGGTTTCGGTCTTGGTAACTCAAAAAATTGTACTTCACTGTTTTATCCATTCAATGTATTACTAGGGGGGGAAAAAGAAGTCTGTAGGTAACTAGCTACTGGCAAGTTAGTCTTACCTGGTGAAGTTACGACTTTTCCAATACAGGTAAAACGTTCAGGACCAATACTGAAAGAAATAGTGGTTTGTAGGTACTTGCAATCAGCACTGACAGTGGCAATGAAATGGCGAGTGATGTACTCGTACAGCCGCCATCCGTCCCCACCTGAGGATAAACATTTACCAAAAGACTCAAGTCCTGCAGCAACACACAAAATCTGCCCTAAAAGGTACCAGGTTTCCAAAGGTATCATGGGAAAAACTGGCACCTAAAGAAAATTACATTCAAAAGTCCATCCAGTTTCCCCTTTGAAATGTCCTGACTGCAGAATCATCATGTCATGCAGACACGAGGCAGGTGCAGAGTCTCTTGGAGAAGGACTGCCACTTAACCTGCCTGTCTCCCAGTTCTGCAACGTGTTTGCATGAGAAGATAAAGTAGAAAATACTTTTTTTCTTAAAAAAAACAACAACAACCCCAACCAAAAACCCACAAAACACACACACAAAACTCACAGGAACAAACTTAAAATTCTCTACTGCTTAGTGCCACTGGAGACCACATCCTAATCTAAATCCTGAAATGGGATTCTAGCAGCAACCGCCACACTGGGCAGCGTCAAGTCCTGCAAGGAAATTATCTAGAATACTACTTATTAACACAAATACAGGTTATATTTCAAAGCAAAATTTCCTTGCCCACAATCTGCAGTTAGGAGATTGCACAGACACAAGGTTACACCGCTATGAACAGAAACTAAACTTCTAAAGCTTAGCATGCTTGATCTTGCTGTGCACATAGACAAAAAAATTCTTACATGGCCATTCAGTATCCTACACAATTCCTCAAGATTTTAAAGCATTTGGTTTTCTATCAGAGATCAGTTCACTGAATATCAAGTTATGCATTTTCTACAACAATTTTATCTATTCCAAATAAACAATACAACACATTAATTACACTTTCTTATTCCCTTTAAAACCCCTTGTTAGTGATCCCAGCATACAGAAAGGCAAATCTTACACTTGAATATAAACCCTACAAACCATAGAGACTAAATTAAAATGCAGTTGAAGTTTGACTTTCAAGCACAAACATACAATAAAATTTCATTACTTGGAAGTTCCTATTCCAGGAACAATTTCTCCCAGAGAAAGTAGGTGTTAAAGTTTTTAAGTTGGCTATTGCTTTTTCTTACTTGCTTCTACGGTCCCTAGGATCAATTACTGAATAGCAGACCAGCTCTGAGCTTCACTGTCACCAGAAGTCAGGAGAAACCCTGCTCTCTCTTCACTTCCTGGCATTCAAATAATTACATTTTCTGTTGAAACTTGAAACTCAGGGATTTTTCAAACTGGCTCCTATGCCTCAAGGAATTAATTTCCTCACATAGTGTTTCAACACTACTGAATTTGCCTGTACCTAATTCTGCTTCTGTTGCAGCTCTCATTGGAGTGATGGGAGGATGGTCCCCCGCATCATGGCCTTTCCTTGGACGATTAATGCCTTCTGATAGCAAAGCTTTTACCTAGGGGAAGAAGGAGAGAGAAAACAGGCTGGCTGAAGTGGGTAACAGGTCTCTCTTAGCAGGTTAAGAAACTTTTCAGATCAAATCCGTAACAATTCAAAATCCATACCTAAAAGCAATTATAGATATTTATTGTTTCTAAAAACCTATAAGCTTATCTATACCAAGTATCTAAAACACAGACTAGAGAATGATCTGTTAAATAGCATAGGTTTTGCTTCATATACTCACAGTTTCTGCCCAATAAGGGTTATTGACTTGTTGTTTCAAACATCCTTTCAAGTCAAAGTTATCTGGATAATGGGTGGTTTCTGTTCGAGGGTAGCTAATATAGCCCTGAGTGTAGATACGCTCAGCTATTTGCATGGCATATTGTGGACCCATTCCTAAGATGGGATAGGAGAAAACAAAAATCATCTCCACATCATTGTGATTATCATTTGTTTGCCACATCAGAAAGTCTACCATATCAAAGCATTTACATAAATTATATTTTGTCCTTCCCAGAAGACTTTTGTCACCTTTATCTTACTCAGTATTTCCCTTTTGACCAGCTTTCTAAACTTGATCCTTCCCCAGAATCCTTTATCATAGGGAGAGGAGGCCAAACCATTTTTGATACATCCTTGATTATTTTACCTGAGAAGCAAAAGTATTTTGTTTTAAAAACAGTGTGAAAATCTGAACTTTTACACATACCTAAAGCAGAACTGGCCACTCGTAGCATTTCTACTGTGTTCAGAGCCAGTGGTCTCTGTTTCACCTTCTCTTTTTTACTCACAGATTCTACCTAGAAAATAGCATTTTCCCAGTAAAAGTTTTGAAGTTGGGTAACTTATCAATGTATAACTTCCACCATGCCTATCAATGTGTGGCGTGCCTAACATTAGCTGTTCTTGTCATACCTGTTTCGTTTTCTTAAAACCTTCCACCTTAGGAAATCTGACCGGAGATAAATTTACCAAATTCTGAAGTTACAGTCCTAAGGTCCTTTTGTGCTACAGACTAGATCAGGGAAATGCAGCAAAGTAGCTTATTGGTATCTTTACTTCCCAATTACCTCAGCAGCACATAGTTTTGGTGCTACAAGAATTTAATGCTTATTCCAAGTAATGATCCTAACTATAAGGATCCAGATTTTTAAAAGCTTCATGCAGTCTTTGAACCTTGATGGCTATGAACACTTAAATCCAAAACATACTGTCAAATAATTATTGAACAGAGCAGAATTAGAAGTTAATTGGCTATAAAGATTGTACTATACACATGATTAAAAATTTAACTGCAGGAATATTGCCATATAAGTAATTAAATTCTGATTTATACAGTGTCTCATGGGAAATAAGAGGTCTGCTTGGAAAGATCTGAACAGTATTTGTTAGCAGGTTTAGTAATGAAGATTTCCTATTGTGAGTGATAATTTCCAAAGTCAATATTACAAAGGGGCTTCAGCTGAGATGACCACATTAGAATAATATGAACTATAATAAAAAAACGTCTTGCCTTTTATTCTCATTTACACAAAGTTGAATGGAGTGAAAAACAAGATACAGATATCCTATATCCTTCTGTAATAAAAACCAGTATACAGCAAATTAAGTATTAAATGGTATTTCCTTTATATGAAATATGGTTCTACTGCCAGTAAATATTCCTACCTTTGCTTCTCTTGCCATCTTTGTTATATTCAGGAACATCTGAGCAATCTCACGGTCAAACACCCTCACTCTATCCCAATCCAAAGTGAGAGAACTGTCTTTTTCAGGGTTCACCTAATAGAACAACAAAAAATAAAACGTCCACCGACTCCATTACTAGGATTGTGAAAACACACATTTTCAACAATAATCTAGCAAGCGAATCCTAATAATACCTGGAACAGGACACAGGTGCTTCAAACGTGCAGCTGTACTCTTTTTCACAGGGGCTTTTGAGAAAAAGGGAGTACTTTTGAGTTCTGGAGTTAGGGGAATGACTGGAATTACTCCTGCAGTTAACTGAAATATTATTCTTACTTTCAGTGTTTGGGAAAAATAAAGGCTGAAATGGGCAGAAATTCAAAGTTTACCATTTTGATTTAGCAAAATTAAGAATCTGTAATAAACTAACTAGGCCATGATTTAAGTACCATGTACAAAAATAAATTATAGAACCATTATGAGCACAAAACTCTTGAAAACACACCCCAAATATTTCTAGCACACATGAGACATCAGGAAACAGCTGACAATAGAAAACAGCTTTCTTCTTCTTTTTTTTTTAAATCTAAAAATGGCAACTTTTTACCATCCTCCCCTTATTTGTTTAAAAAATCCTTGTGATCACAAGCAGTAAAACCATGTTGGTTTGCTCTCAGAGCTTAGACAGCAGCAAGGCTATAAAACTGCCATAAGCTGCCAAAGTATTCAGAGGACTCAACTGCCAATTAACACAATGAGCATTTTATTTGCTTTAAAATTCCAATACTCACCAATGCCAATGTTTGTTGGCAGCCTAATTAATTCTTGGATTCAAATTAATAACACAGTCAGTCCAAGGACCCCAGGGAACAAAAGCAGACCATTTCAAGTAGTCTTTTTGGCCGAGTCTAAGCTTAGATGGTTAGCATTGAAGAATTCTTATAAGCAGCAGACAATAACCACTTTAATACAAAACTGACATCCTGGAACATGTTCTCAAGAGTGTGGTGACACACGTGTGGACTGAATGAGAACACATGAATAAACTGTAAGCATTGTGAATTCTTGTCAGCAGCTACAAATTCATGAATGAACAAATACAAAATCTAAGTGCATTTCTTTGGTAAAAATTTATGTTCTTCATATACAAACAAATACTGTAAAACTTACTTTAGCTTGCAACACCCAGTAAGTCTCAGGCTTAAATGACTGGATTTTGTCATGCCTTTCAACACAGAATCCAAGTGTTGGGGTCTGACATGGCCCAAAGGAGATGAGGGAGCTGTCTAAATTCCCGTATTTCCCCTGAAAATATTTTGTCTGAAACCTAAAAGAAGAATTAAAAAAAAAAAAAGCAAGGAACAAGTACATTAGTATCCTAATTCCCATAAAAAACAGAAATACACACAAATATGAATAATCTGTTAAATCATTCAGACATTAGGAAAAAAGCATTCTGAGAAATCTCTCCTAAATGAACTGTCAGAATTACTTGGCCTCACAGAATCCTGTTTATTCCCAAAGAAAACTGTGAGAATACCATAAAGTAAGAACACACCATAACTGCTGATACTATTTTACCTCACTCAGTTCAAATTGTAACACAATTTTGTATTTTTTTGCCTGTGCATAAAATAGTTTGGTTTGGTGACAAACAGAATTAGCCACTGAAGTTCTGATGTGCATTTTGTGGACAGGGCAGTACTCCTGAACCTCCCATAAAACTGTCTGTGATCTGTGCTGTCACCTTGTAAATGCACAGCCAATTCTAAGATCCAGCTCCTGGCGGGCATCCACTGAAAGAGCTTCGTTGCGGTTGGGTTCTCCCAGGTGATTCATGGCATTGCAGATGTCTGTGTCAGTGATGGAACTGAATTTTGCTCTAAAAATCGTCCTCTCAGTGCCACGAGGCTTGTTCATAACAGGAAGAACAGCATCAAGAACCTAGAGGAAGATCAGAAGCATATTTTAAGAGCAATTGAAAGCTGAGGGCTTAAGTCAGTTCTCTCTACAGACAAAACAAAGCTCTTGACAAAATATTTGCTGATGTGTAACTACTTCCTTAATTGAGTAAGATGTCATGCCAATACACTAACTGATAAGCAAGAGCAGTATTTGTCTATCTACTCAGAAGTGTATTAAGAACTAGCAAAACTGAAGGATTTATTTATTAAACAGTAACTGCTGAAGGTAAAGCACTGTTCCTAGCTAAGTGCGAAGAAATTCAGAGTGCAGCTGCAGCATCTTTTGGTAAAGATGTTGCCAGTTTCTATCTGGGTTTATTCTACATATTGCCAGGACCCAGTTATGATACAGTGATATTTAAAGAACTTAAAACAATGACTTGATAAAATGTGCTTCTTTTAACAAAAACAGAAAAATACTCTTTGTGTAGGATGTTAAAAAATAAACCTTTGTCCTCCAAAGTTTTGGTTACATGCAGACTCCACATTCCTACATAACCCTACACTTAAAAGTTGCCTCTGTGCTCAGAAGAGTCTAATTGCTCAATGAACAAAAGATAATCTAGAGAGCAAATTATAAACAGACAGCAAAATAACTACTTCAGCTGTGAAATACAACCAATTCTCAAAGCACTGAAATGTTCAAACATTTAGAAGACCTTATTGTTCATCTCAGATGAGCAACAGATATGGAATTGATTTATAATCTTTAACTGACAGGTTGAGAGTTCAAAAGCAGACAAGTTTTTCCATTAAAGCCCTCCATGCCTTTAAAATTTAATTCAACTTAGTTTGAATTTTACTGTACATCTATAAAACAACACACTGACAGTGCTGAACATCACAGATAAAAATTATGGTATTATAAGTCTTAAAAGTGGAAATCTTACTTCAAAACAGATGTTTTCTCCTTCCTTATCACAATCCAACCACAAGACAATGCAATCACAACCTCTTCCCTCCACCTGTGAGAAAAATTAGGACAGTTCTTTAGCAACTCAAAAAAAGACAAACCTCCTCATTAACTACTTTTTTTTTGTTTCTATTTTAAGAGTAACTTATTTGTTGCAAAAACAACTGGAAGAATATAGCAGAAGTGACAAGAACTCTGCAGGTACTTGAACAGTAGTTTATGAGAGAAGCATTCATGGGAGCAGAAGTCTGCCTACAAGATGCTTTTCTGCAGGAGGTGGCAAAAATCAGTACAGCCCTGGAGCAGTTAAAGACTTGTGAACCTGCTGCCACCCATGTGTGCAACACTGGGAACAGCCCCTTGCCCCTTCTGTGCCTTAATTTCTACATAATTACAAGACAAAGAAACAGCAAAAGAAGAAACACTTTCCTAGTCCATAAAGATATCACAAAGTCTAATTTTATCTGGCAGAAATCAGTTTTACCCCACATATACTTGCCTTTCAGAAAGTATTGTTTTGTTAAAGCAACCAAACCACTGCTTTCCTCTCAAGAAGGAGCAGGAACCAACATCAACTCAGTGCACAGAAGGTGTTTACCAGCTATGCCCTGCATGACTGTTGGAAGCAAAATGTGCATCCAGTGCCCCAGTTTTGAGAAGCAGGATAGTGACAATCACATAAACTCACAGGGCAATGGCAAAAGTGAATTCAACAAAGTAAAGATTTCAAACAGTGAAAGGACCGGTAAAATTATTAAAATGGATCCAACCTTGACAAAAAGCTGCTTCCTGCAGGGAAGAAAATCTTATTTAGGAATGTACTAATTTCTCTTCCATCCTAGAAGAGCTCTAGCATACCACATAGCATATTGCCAAATATTGTCCACTTTTGGGAAGCAGGTGAATAGAGCTACAGAATCAAGCATTCCACAACCTGCAGCATGAGGTTGGCACTCAGCTGGCCTGTCTGCCTCAGCTGAGGGAATATATAGAATCAACACCCTGAAGAGCATGGAATGCTCTGGCGTGAACTTTCTGTGGTGAAGATAAACTCCACTCTTCATGCTAGAGAGAAGAAAACTGGCTCATTCTAAGAGCTGGGAGAGGATTATATCTGTGGTTCTTAAAGCTAACTAAGCTGCAATAATTTTTTCTTGTTTTTAAAGCAAGGCTAATTCATAGCAAAATGCTACTCTGTTATTTCAAATGTATTAATATATTTTATTGCTTTCCAGAACAACAAAATAATGGCACTTATTTTTCTGGACAGGATAAAAATAGGTCTCACTGCTTCCTCCAGCAGAGGAAGAATAGCAGCAATGAATCCTTGAAGATGGAATATGCTCCAGATGAAATAAAGGAAAAGAATGCCAAGGAAAAAAAAAATAATCTCAAATCTCATAAAAAAGAATACCTGTAAAAACTTCACCATGGTCAGTTTGGGATTAGCTTCTTTTTTTTCTGTGGGAGCTTTGCTAAACAGTTCTGCTGGATCCACTTTGTCCCAGCTGTTATATTTGCCTGAAAAGCAGAAGTATATTAAGTAGAGCTCTAACACACATTAGAAAAAAAATAACCAACCAACAGCAAATATCACTTTGACAACACCTGGCTTTCAAAATTTGTCTTGGAAACCTTTCTACCCTAACACATTTTGCTTCACTATGTATCAATGGACTCCTCAGCATTATGTGAACTGCAGCTACCAGTATGAAAGCTATGAAAGAAGAAAACAAAACACTACATACTTTTCAGAAATTGTAACATAAGCTGTTAAAACACCTTCTGTTCATACAGTTCATCAATAAGGTGAAGGAGAGGGAGCTGCTCTTCCTTGTATTTACAGTACACACAAAATGTGCCTGTTTTACTGTTCACTGTTTATGGCCAGTTATGCCTCAGCCCTGCTATTCCATGGAGCACTCCTGTTTTCTGAAGTAGCTGTTAACAATATTGCTTAGCAATTATATTAAGTTGTAACACTTCAAAGTAGTGTCTAAATAACTCTGAGTTTAGTCCTCAGAAAGCTTGTGAGGTTATTACCACCAGAGGTAAATACAGCTGTCACATGGCTAGTCCCACACTTCAAAGAAAGCTAGTGACAGGTTTCCTTGTGTGTGACTGCTTTGCAGTGATGTGTTCCAACGCTTTAGAGAACATCCCTTTGGACTCTGCATTCCTCAATCATCTTCCATCCAAAGTACCAAAACACTGTCACAGGATAGGAAATTCAGTCTCCTCTCCCCTCCTTTTCCAGGCACATAATTCAGGAACAGAAAACAGAACTGGTATATGCCCAAGGTCATGCCAGAACTGAAGAACTGCTGATCACAAGTGATCTTTTCAACCTCTTTTCCTCTCTAGTTCTCATTTTTCCTGAATTATTTCCCCAGTATTTTCCTATTAGAAGTCCTTCATGATTGTACAACCCGTATCAGTTAAAAATATGAAAAAATACCTATGAAATCCAAAGTCATGACGTGACCACACACAGATGTCATCTTGAAATGGGCACTCTGTCCTACAAAGGACCCAGTGTACTCGTGCACAGAGCACGCACCGTTCAGTCCCTTGCGAGAGGACATGTTTCCTGTGAATATAAGACCATAAATACTAACAGGATAAAAAAACCTACGGAAATAAGTTATTTGGTGTGAAATGACACCACCCTTTTATTAGCTCTTACACCTAGGGTCTTCCTGATCCCAAAATTATAGTAACTGATGCAAGCTTTTATTTCAGTTCATTATCGCTTTAGACCTTTTTTAAGCACATTTCATTTTGAATTGAAGCTACCCATAATCTCCTTCATCCTTTCCCTCCCACCAGGATATCTTTGTGAAAACAGTTAGATTCCTAGTCCAGTACAGTTATAACCAAGTCAGTTTTCCACATGACTTATGGAATATTTACTTTAGCTTCAAAAATCTCAGAACAGCAACTTACTACCTGCTTGGCATTTTCTAGAAATGATGTGCACTAACTCAGACTCCAGCTACGTAAGATAACAAGGACAGATTTCTTTATGCTCGAGTAGGATAGGCAGCAGCACATAAACAGAATGTGAAGAACCACCCAGCTTTTTTATGGACTGCAACCATTCCCAGGTGGCAGCTGCCCCAGGACAACCAGGTCACTGCCCAGTTGTTTCTCAAACCTCACTTAGCCTACAGTAAAATCTGGTACCCTCAGCACTGCCTCTGTGCAGCCACCACCCATCTCCTCAGCTGGGCTGTGCACTGCAGAGCAGCTTCGACTTCTGGCAAATAACAAGCAGAAGAACCGAATCAACGTGCTTTCTTTCCTACCCCTGGAGAGGATCTTGGCGATGGACTGCGCCAGAGAAGGCTTCTCCGCCACCATTAAGACGGTCTTCATCTTCAGGTGAGAGACACAAGGTGCCACAGGACCTAACGGGGTGGTTCGTTTGCTGGAGAGCACGTCAGGCAGCTCAGGAGCGAACGCCGGTCCTCAGCCTGAAGACACAGAGAGGACAGAGCAGGTTTACCTCAGAACCACGTCCAGTAAAATGTAAAACGAGGCGGGCACTGGCGGGCTCCGCAGCTGCCCGAGGCCGGGAGGCCCCGCAGCGCCCGGGCCCGCCCCCGAGCAGGCCGGCGGGGCAGCGAGGCGGCTTCGGTCTGAAGTTTCAACCCCAGCCGGGCCCTGCGGCAGAGAGAGGAGCGGCCCTGAGAGCAGCGAGACCCCTCAGCCCGACCCGCCCCGCAACCG
>NW_009953217.1:5401690-5409636 GCF_000747805.2 Chaetura pelagica
GGGGGAGCGGGGCCGCGCTGTGCCGGGACTGGGCAGCGCCGGAGCTCCCGGCGGGAACCGGGCGAGCGGCGTCACCGGACACCAGGAGGTTCCGAAAACTCTGCCGCCACCGCTTGCTGACCAGTTCTGCCGCTGGAGCCGCCGGGCCCTGCTGGTCCTCGCTGCCCCTCCTCAGGCCGGGTGCACTGGGAACTGATCCCATCAAAGTTCTGCGAGGAAAATCCACGCACACTCGATGTGTCTGCTTTATTCCAGCAACTTCAGCTAAGCAGCGCACCTGTGCACTGGCTGTAATTCATTTCCCAGTTTCTGCAGGCTTAAAACACTGTAAATAGTCTGTGCCACCAGCAGCATCTCCTTCGATGCAGAGAAACGTGTCCTGGGAGCACCAGGAGCAGCTGGCTCCCTTCCACACAGAGAAACCAATGGGAATGATACTGACACTTGGAATGATTTTGAATCTGTACCACAAAATCTTGAGAAATGCATTTTTAGGTTGTTTTACGTTGCATTTTAGTGGAATGTTCATTTCCCACTTGGAAAGAGAAAGAAGGGAGAGTGGGAAGGGAAGGCTCAGCCAGAGGTGCACCTTTCCCTCACCCCACGTTTCCCCTGGGAGGAGGGAAGGGCTGCCCCAGCCAGCTCCTGCCTCCCCTCCCTGGTCCTTTCCCTGGGCAGCTGAGGGGCAGCAGGTCCCTTGCCCTGGCTGACGCTCCCAGGGACACTGCTAAGGAGGTTTTGTCAGCAGATGGGGGCAGTTCCCAGCCTCTCACTCTCCAACAGACCCTGAAATGTTTCTGTCGAGGAAAGTGCTGAGCAGGGAAGCCCCAAGCCAATGATTTTTGTAAGCCCTTTGCAGAGGAGCCCAGGTCTCTGTTTTCACCCCTGTGGTGTGCACTGATCATTGCCAATGTTTATAGCTCTTCTTTCCCCAGAGCTGCTTCTGCACCATACAAACCCAAAGAGAAGAGACTGGGAAGCAGCCAGGATCGTTGTGTATCCACCTCACACCATCTGGAAGTAAAAGAAACAAATTCACCTTCAAGTAGTTTAGTGGACAATTTATAGATATTAGAGCTACCAGTGAAAGAAAAAAAAAAATCCAAACAGACCCAGGGTTTTTAATTCTTTGGCAATACTGAGGTTAGAACTTGTTAAAACAAATGTGTTCTGCTCTTTCAATGCCTGGTTCCCTTTGACATCTGGGAAACATCTGGAACAATCAGGATGCAAGTTAAAACTAAGTCTTCAGATATGTCAGATACATATTTTTCAATTTCCTCTAGTAAGAGCCCTCTGCTAAACCCAGTCTTTCTTTTCATTTTGACTGAGCAACGTAACGTGCACATTCAGACTTGTGCCCACCTGTGAAAGCACAGCCAGGTCTCCCGTGTGTAGCTGAGGGACTCTGGGCACTCGGAGCCCCCACGTCCCCCCGCGCTGGTGCAGACGCGGGTGCAGCTGCTCCACTGGGGCAGGCAGAATTTTTCCCCGCCTGAAGGAACTCTGGTTACGGGACAGTCCACGTACACCAGCCTTCCCTGACCTGATCCATGGAGCAGATTGGGACACCATGTCACGACAGATGCCTTGAAGCGCTGGCGACCAGGAGAGGGCAGTTTTGGAAAGCCCTTTGCAGTCTGTAACACCCTAGCCGGTCTCTGACCCTCCGGCTGCAGCCGCACCAGTCCCACCAGTGCCGAAGGGACCAGATCACGCAGCCAGGCTGGGCAGAGGGGCTCCGCAGCCCCGCAGCGCGGGTTTGGGCACAGCTCTCCCGCGGGGTGGGTCCCGCAGCACCGGCCGCTGCGGGAGCTGCCGCCCGAGGCGCCCCGGGGCCGCCAGGGCAAGAACTCAGCAATAGCACTTGGCAGAAACACGGATTTTGCCCATCACTTTCTCTAGTGGGGCACTGGTCTGCGGCTCAGGAGGCTGCAAATTCACTTCGCTCCAAATTGCATCCAGGAATGAGCTCCTGGCTGGTGTGACAGCCTTGGAGAGCCCCACTCCCACCATGACCTTGCATGAGGATTTTCTCCTCTCTATGTTACTGCTATTTCAGGTTTGGTTGCCTTTTCTTTAGAAGCACTTTTCACCACACTGAGAAGGGCTCCAAACCTTGCCTGACCCAGCTGCCCCTGCAGTGAGCACCAACATCTGAGAGGTTCTTCATTCCCACAAGCAGAAACTCCTGGGAAAAGAAGCTGTTTGCCAAGACACCAGCTACCCACAGCACTGCAGCAGGTTTCATCCAAGACTATGGACACCCCTGTCCTTCCTTTCTTTTTTTTAGCTCTGGCTTTTGTTTCTTCACTTTTCTTCGGAAGAGCTGAAGGCCCTAAACAGGATTATAGCTGTAAAAGTGGGGCTGAATAACCTAAATACAAAGCAAGCAGCCCCTCCTATGGTTGCCTCAGAGAAAAGCAAGTTTTGCTTCTGGGTTGAAATAATTAGCTAGATTTTGTTTTACACCAACTTGGTAAGCCTATCAAATCAAGAGAGCCACAGCTCTGGGTAAGCACTTTGCAGATGAGGACACTTTGACCCCACTAGTCCTGCCGCCTTTAGAGGCCAAAGTTTTTCAACACCATTTATCCCCCAGGTATTCCAGGGAATGGTTAAGTAGGTAAAGCTCTCACCCTGAGATATCCATGTCTTGCTTCTCCAGCAGAAGTGCTTGTGCAGTGATGAGACCTTGGACCTCTTCATTCCACCCCTGACTCTCTGAATCACTTTGGTAACTAACACCTTGGTGCATCCTCTTCACCTCCAGGGCTCAAGTAGCAACTTCCCTTTTCAGGGATGTTTTACAGATCTGGATGTGTAAAGCTCATTTTAAGAGCAAGACAGAAAAAGCTACAAAGATATAAAGTATTATAGGGAGCAAGATCATTCCTGTTCTGCTTCCTTGGGCTCATTCTTGACCTTAAAGTAACTTTTTCCTGTTTGTTTCCAAACACACTTGAAAAGATTGCCATGAAATTAATAAGTATTGACAGGGGGTCAGGCAGGCAGAAACACATCTGGAAGGATGCCACAGACATTAGAAATTATGAAAATGCAGGTCAAATTATTAAAATAGTTTTTCTTTTTTTTTTTTTTTCCCCCCCATTTTTTTAAACTAAATAAGAACTACGAGGCCACAAAAATGTGCCTGAAATCTTGACTACAAGTCTGGGCTCCAGATACTTCAATGCTGAGAAGAAGGAGGCAGAGCCTACCACATACAGTGCAACAACAGCACTTAAAGTGTTTTGTGCTGGAGGTCAAGTCATAAAGAAATGAAAAAAAAAAAATTTCAATCATAGAAGGGAGAGAAGAGGGTGAATGCTGATGAAACCTGATATGATTCGTTGCTGGGACACATATACACACATGCCACACCATTGAATCTTGACTCTGCTTACACCTTAAGTAGCAGACTTTTGTTCAAAGGAAAACGCAAAAGTTGACAGATAACTAAAGCTCTATGTTAGGCTTCAGTCCTTTACATATCCAATATACATCTGCCAATTCTTACAGTACTGCATAGAAACAAAGGCTCACCTGCTAAAATGAGGCAGGGAAATATCAGAAAAAGGACCCAGTGGAGTTAGAGTGCCCATTTATGATAAGTGTTTCTTCTCACTTTAAGGTCACCTTGAAATGAAGCAGAGATTTGGAAGGGATCCGTGTGAATAGGAGTGGATCCACAGGGATGGAATGAAAGAAACCAAACATGTGTTTTGTTCAGGTTTGGTCTTGCACCAGCCACAGTATAATCCAGCCCAGTTTTGGCATTGACAATAATCCATCACCCAGGCATAACACAGGGCCTCTCCAAATGCAGCCTGCAGTAACAAAAACAAAAGGCAGAAAGAAACCCAAAGGGAACACGATGGCAACAATTTGAAACCTATGCCTTCATGTGTATGTAATTGTACTTCAGACCTATGAGCATGGCAGGAGGAGGCACAGACCTCAGCTGCTTTCATGGGGTCACTTGCATATTAACAGCAGTTTAGCTGTGGCCACGCAAGGTCCCAACCTCCAAGCAAGTAGCTGAAACCTGGGCAGCGCAGCCCATGTGGGAGCCTATCTGAGTAGAAAGATCTGCATAAATTGCAATCTCACCACTTTGGTGTAGGCATGTCCCGAGACCATCTGCCATCAGCAGACTTGGATGCTTCACCATCTCTGGAGAGCATATCACCCCAGTGCTCCCAGGGGAGTCAATGCTGGCTTCACATCATGCATCAGGGAAGCCTCTGGACCACGGATGTTAATGTGCAAGTTTCCCGAGAGCTTAGCCTAAGACAACTCACCACAAACCTCTCAAAACACAGTTCACAATTACTGTGTTTTTGAAATTGTACCTACATGAGAGGCTCATACAGCCTCTTCCTTCTCCAGCTGTTTGTCACCTAGCCTAACCACAAAACCTTTGTGAGTGGTGGGGTTGCTATTTCACTGGCTGTGGCCCTGGCCTTTGAGCTGTGAGTCAATTTTGTGTTATACATTCTGAGCTAACACCCACACTTGTGCTGAAGTCCAAATGTGCCTTGCATCCCCACTGTTTGTAAGTTGCTTTGGGTCTGGACCCATGCCACAGCTCCCGGCACACACAGAGTCCAAGGAAAAGAGAGCCTCTCTTCTCAACTGACTCAATCACTCATTATAAAACCTTATACCTCTTCCTACCAGAGGTCAGCACTTCACTCACTCTTTGCACTTAGAAGTAAAACCAAATTTGGCAGAAATGTGGTAGAGAAGAAGGAGTTTGATGTTTAGTTTTAGCTACTGACCCTACTGCTTTACAGCTCTGTGCAGCACATTGGTGTCTACATCAGTACAAACTGGCTTCAAAATCCTAGAAGATACAGCCTAGAGAGCTCTACGTCCTCTTCCTGAAGCGTTAACTGTGATAGATGCCAAGAAACAGTCCACAAATTTTGCTTCCTTTTGTAAAGCTCATGTTAGAGCCCATTCAGCCACCCCACCTGCCCTGGGCTCTCTACACACTTTTGCTTGGTCCCTGGATATCTGCATGGTTCCTGTCTTTTCCCTCCACTTCACACTTCTGAACAACTGCAGCACAGTAAAGCATCCAAATGGGAAGATCTCTGCAGCATAAACTGTTAAGGGTTTGAGTAACAGAATTGCTGCCTTGTAGTTCTCAGTTGCAGCCATGTTAGCACCTTTGTGAAATGCATCTTATCAAGACTATTTACTACTACAATGAAAACCTCTTTACTTGGGTTTTCTCCTGCAGCTGTGACTATCTAACTCCACCTGGATAGTAAAGGCTGTACAACCTCCATTCATATTACCTTCAATGAGTTTGTTAGCCCAGAAATAACATCAATCAGCAATTGTTTTTGAGGCAGGGAAGTAGCTTGACAGATTCTTTCAAAGGAGAATTAGGTTCCTAATTATCTGTGACCTTGCGTGTTTCAGAACTATTACAGCCATTACAGGACATCACTTGTCTTTACTTCAACTATTCCTGCTTCCTTTACGTTCTCCAACATTTTCCTATTGATTTTCAAAGAAACTGATGGGGTGACAATGTGGCACTCAGTGGAGATGAATCCTCAGTACCTCCAGCAGCTCATAATAAGAGTATGTAATGAAAAGCCACATATTGCAGGTCCAGTTAAATTCCAAGCCCTGTGCTGCTGCCTGGGAGATTGGGGCAGAACCAATGTCCATACTGCATTGGAGTGAATTTGGCAGTTAGGGAAACTGCCTGGAAAATGGGCTACCAGTCTGGGGAGCTGCTGGGATAATTCAGCCTTCTCGGGACTCTCCTGATTGTGCTGCAGTTAAACCAATGCCCTGCAAAAGCAATGGTCAGGCACACAGCCCGTATTTTCAGAGATTTCCCAGTTGCCTGCTGCAGGCACTCAGCAGTATGGCTGCAGCTCCTGCAGCAAAACCTTAACAAAGTGGAGAGCTCTGCATGGTGACAGGGTGGGGCGACTGGTCCTGTCTGAGTATTTTGAAACTGCAGTCATGTTTGCAATTTGATAGCTCTGGAGGTATTTTAATGCACAGCCTGCTGCCATCATTGTGCCACCTGAAGTTGAGGGGAAAGAGGCTGGATAAGCCAGTGGTAACACAGTATTTTATACATACATTAGCTATGAGCTCAAGCTGAAATCAAAGAACAACCAGCTGTCAAGAACATTTCCATGGGAGGTGCCTGAGGTGATTTTTCCACAGTTTTCAGAATAATTCAACATCTCTGCAGAATTGCCTGGAAAATATTGAGTCTGAGACACTTTCTTTCAATTTTTGAGCCTCCATAGGTGGAATGATGGAAGGGGTTAACTGGGCGAGAGGAACATGAATTCTGGAGACATTTTCAGATACCTGGGGTACCTTCAACTCCACAGTGTTGACCTCTGACTCTTGAAGTTTATCAGCACGTTCACTAATCAGGGGTGTTTAATGGAACAGCCACACAGATTCCTGGCATTCTTGTTATGACCCTGTCAGTTGTATGAAGACTAAAAGTCTTTTGCTTTTGAACTCACTAGAGTTTGCACTGTCTTAGAAGCCTTTGATAAATACTTGCTGGATTTCTTACCTAGCTGCTCTAACCTGCCCAAGGTCATAATTTCAGAAAAACTGTTTTATTTTGTGGGCATTCATCACTTAAATGGGTCAAATCGACGTTTTCTCAAAATGTGGAGTGGAAAAAAAGCATTATGTGCCATGTTTATGAAAGTGAGCAGATAAAAGATTTATTTTTATGTGACATGTGAGGTTTTTTGTTGGCACTAAAGACCAGGAAAACACAAGCACCAAACATTTTTCCATAAAACCTCCTAACATTAAATACATCTCACACAAGAACCCCAATGTTTTCTCAAGAGTCCACATGGGTATTCTTCCTTCACTGGTGGCACTAGCGAGTTTAAGCACAAAGGTCTGGATTCAGTTACAATCAGAGATCCAAGACTATCCAGAGAAATATGTGATTAAAACCTTGTCCAGAATTTAAATGGACCCAGATTCAAAAGGTTGAATTCCCATGAGTGAGATGCCCAAGTCACTTTTAAAAATTGAATTAGAATTTCCTGGTCCTTTTGAACACTTTTAAAAATTTACTTCAAATCCAGGATATGAACATAGGGAATCAATGTCCAAGTAAAAATAGCTTGAATTTTCAGCAAGAACTATTTTTGTTGAATTTCTAGTGAGTAAACTCCACACAGAGCCAGCCTTGTGGGCACAGATAAGACTGGATAACACATCAGTGTAAGAAAGCCTTGTAATCAGGGTACTGGCAATAGGCAAAGAAAAGGGGTTGGAAATATCAAGACTTAACAGGTGACTTGATATGAATGACTGTCTCTGCTACACGGCTTTTAAAAGCAAACAGTTCACATAATTTATGAATGGTTTCATAGGAAGGCTCACATTCATCCCAAGAGGCCATGCCTCAGTAAAGCAGACCTCCCAGGTGACTTTTCAGGTGAGTTTTTCTTTATCAACCTCATTTTATTACTCTCAGTCCGATTATTCTGCTATTCCTCATTATATGTCTTGATATTTTTAAATCCATCACGCACTGGCACATTGTCATGAGATTACATTGTTCAGCTGGGCTACACACCCTCATTTCAAGATGGACAACAAGAGCCTGACCCATCACAGGGCAGGGGAAAAGCATATAAAAAGAACTGAGGAGGTCAGATTCTGTACACAGTATGAGCTGAGCTGCTGCTGCAAACCAAAGATGGAGTAAAAGCGTTTCTCTTGCAGGGCTAACATAATGCTCACCCGTTGCTCCACATGCACCACCCTCCACCTCTGGGCTTTTAGCTGGTGTTATGAGGAGTTGAGGAGTGGGGACACACAGTGAACAAGATTATATCCCCTGCACTCAGCTTTACACCAGCACCCAAGCAGACACCAGCCTGGTTCAGGTGGTTCAGCACAGCTACTTCATGTTTCCT
>NW_009953217.1:5409917-5442990 GCF_000747805.2 Chaetura pelagica
CTGCTGAGCCTCCTTATGTGGACTCAAAACCTAGGAGGAATTTCTTAGCAATCCTTGGGATGTCTTACATTCCTCATTACCTTTCCTGACCTAGCAAACAGGGGGCAGGATAGGAGTGATCTTTATATCTAGGTCAGATCTTAATCTTTTTTTCCTTTTTTTTCCTTTTTTTTTCCTACAGAATCACTCCCTCCTATTTCAAATCAGCTCTCAGGTTTGCCTTTCAACTGCTGGTTGAGCACTTGTCTGTCATTCTCTCTCCTTCTGCCCTCTTCAGCCCAGGGCAGAATCATTTGTACTGATCAGGATGGCACTTTTCTGCATTTTCTGTCTTGTGCTTTTGTTTTTCACCCCATCTGTCACATCCCCACATTTGACTGATATAATACAATTGGATATGTAAAATCACAGAAACTGTGCAAACCAGGTTGTTGTTGTTTGGGTTTTTTTTACCCTAATGGCAGAGCAGAAGCCAGCTGGGGAGCCTCTGATGTAGAATTCACTTTAACAGTAAGACTCACTTCCCTGCCTCCAGCTCCACATTCCTCTGGTCAGTGAGGCTGTGGGGCAGATGCAACCACTGTATCTCCAGTCCAGCAACTGCTGCACTCAGCATACAAGGCCATGGACAGGGCATGTCACCTAGTTGTAACCTGGGCTCAGAGGCCAAAAGACCTGTAGAATATCACTCCATAGATTTCTGATGTTGGGAATATCTCCTACTCTGAACTGCATTACCACAAACAGAACAATCACAGCTGTCCTTTCAAGGCCACTAGGTCCTGTGGTGGCCCAAGGGAACTTGCCCTTGCACTGGAACTTGCCCCCCACCCTACATGCAAAGCCCTGTGCAAACCTCCTCCTCCCAGCCCTGATTGTCCCTTGGGTAAGTGGCAGCCCCACACAGAGACTATTGCTAATAAAACCCTGGCACACACCACACAGATCTTTGAGTAGGGCAAAGTATAGTCACAGATTTCACTAGTACCAAATTAAGACTAAAAAAAAATTACCACAGCACAGGAGACTGCAGAGCACTGGCAACCACAGGGGGGAAAGCAGGAGAGAACCACACAGGTCTTGAAAGGTTCCAGTGGCCAGGCAGAGACACAGCTCTTCCTGACCCCTCTCTCCTGGCAGGGGAGGGAAAACTTGCCTCCTCTGCTCAGCCAGAGGCCCAGCCTACTGTTAGCCACCCATTCTGGATGATAACAAAGACATTCATGTATCCAACTATCTAGAAGTAAAGCTTCTGAAAAAAAGTGTCAAATAAATCATGGAAGCCCTATGTACAAGAGCAGGCAGCATGATGTGAAACCTCAGCACAGGCCAGCTGTGACCTGCCTTAACCTGCCCACACTGGCACTTGAGAAATGCCAAAGAGAAAAGTTTTAGACACGGTTGCTAACATGTATGAGAATTGCTGCTATGATCATCCTCTTCTATCTACCCCTCCCAGCAAGGAAGGGGCTGGAAAGGTAATCCCAAGTGCCTTTCTTCTTCCTTTGTGCTTATGGACTCTGACCCCACAGCATGCAGCACAGCCAGGCTGTGGGTACACATCATCTTCCAGCTACTAGTCTTTCAGCTGAGAGGTAGCTCTCCTGGTTTGTCCTCATTTCTCACCTCCTCAGCCTCCTCCTGCCTTTTAGAGATGATTGCTGTTTGAGAGCTGAGCATCTTGTGTGGCATTCAAGAGGAGGTAAGTCAGTTTAAAGCAGCAGAGCTTTGCAGGGCTGACCTGGGTCTTAAAATTCAGACTACACCATGAAGGGAACAATCAGCTCCAACAAAAGAAAATACGACAAGTAGACCAGAGCTGGGGAAGGCTACAAGAGGAATCAGAGGAGGGATGAATCTACAGATACATCAAACAGAGCCCTGGCTGCCAGTCCCAGCCTCTTCAATCAACAGAAACAAGTAGGTCCTATATTTTGACCACACATTTATTTGCTGTTACAGCTGATTTGGTGTGTGCTTACACGGACGTGTCAGTGCCAAGCAGCAGGCAAGCTACATGGTCAGCTTGGGCCTCAGATCGTGGCTGGCATCTACTCCCCTCCTCATCCCTCTCTCTCTTCTTGTCCTCTGATAGTGAGTTCTGCTTGCCTGGTAGAGACTGTACATTGAATGCTCAGTGATGCTAAGAAAGTACAGAGTTTTGTTCCTTCATGTTTATTCTTTCCTCCTCTGTTAGTTTTAGGGAAGGGGCAGGAAAGCAAACTCCAGAAGGTGTTTGAAACCTGCCAGTTCCTTGGAGGCTGAAACATTTTCCACTCACATGAGTGTTACTAGTTTAAGACTATTGGGCAAATTGCTATTTTATGGCAAAGCTAGTGAAATGTTAATGTGTCTGTACCCCTGCTAAGGCTGCAAGATACTTTGGCTACTGGCAAAAGTTTAATCATCCAAGCTTAAGTGAGCAATTTAGCTAAAGTGAAGGGCTGGTTTCATGCCTCACTTACTGAATGCTCTGAGCTGTGAGGCTCCCCATTTGCTGCAGTTTGCTGTGCTCTGCAGAGGGCTTGCCCCCCTTGTGTGCCACTTGTGGCTGCTGCTCTGACTCTCGTGTGCACTGTTAAATTGGAACAGTGAGAGAGTCTCTAAGGTACACAAAGTGATAGCTGGGAACTATCAGTCACTGCCTCAGCAGTTGGGACTCATGGAATGTGCCAGGATCTATGTGGGTTCCCAGCAGAGAGGAGGCTCAGTCAGAAGTTGAGTGGTTGGGTCCAATTGCTCACTTGAAGGCAGAGGCTGCTTCCACAGCTCCTCTGCTCCAGCACCTGCAGAGTCCTTCCTCTTTTATTCTTTGGATTAGAAGTTATTTTTGGCTGTGTTTTGCTATATTAAATACTAGTTCTAGGCTTTCCCCTACATACTGTGTAATCCTGACCTGTGAGGGTTTTACATATTGTTCTTCTGACATGATCACTACTGCATATTAATAAATTAAACTTTCAATTCGTGTTACTCTCTCGGGTCAATGTATAGGAGGTGAAGGTGCTAGGAGGTAAAAAGAAGGGATTAATCTGGCTTAAGGTGTTCTGCTATTGTGTCATGTTATAGCAGATGTGTAAGAAGGATCAAGGAGTTTTCTTGGCTCTGAATCATTTTATTAAATAGCAGAATTGTGGGGTCACAATTTTTATTACACTCTTTTAATAAGCTATTGATGCAGACACATTTTACACCAATGGGGAAATACAATTATACTGGAACTGTAACACTGGATATTCTTAGAATGTCACAAGGTAGTAGGAAGAGAACAGGCTTTCATGTTACACTAATTAAGTTTTAGCAAGTCTAGGGGGAAGCAAAGGTCCAAGATAGAGAAAGAGGAGTTACAACAACCTGAATGTCTCTAAGTTTGGGCTTTGAGTTACTAATTAGCATATTAATTGGGTAGCTGGTGGCATAGACTGAGCTCCTCAATAGGAGCATACACAGGTGCATGATGTGATGCTCTATATAGTCAGTAAGCTCCAATAATAAGAATGCACTGGAGAAAAGCCCCCGGTAAGGTACAGCTCATGCTGGGGCAGCAAGATCTATGTCACATCGCTGTCTTCTCAAATGCAGTGTTGAGTTGTGGCACGATGAGACAGAAAATGAACCAATATCAGATGCCAGCACCCCATCAGCCAACTCTAAAACAAGGGAAGACATAAAGCTGACTGAAAGATTGCCTTTGAGGTGGGGTTTGATGAGGTAAAAGAGATGAGCTACTATATGAAATCCCTAATAAAAAGCAGAATGTCAGGGTTGCAAGCCACAGCCTAGGAGAGGCAGGGAGCTGTGACGTGGGCAGCTGTGCTGTGTCAGCTCCCATGCAGCAGAGCTGCCAGTGCCCATCCAGCTGCCCTGCACACACAGCCTCTGCCCAGCCACCTCCACTCCTGCACTTCAATAAAAAAACAAAACAACCACCAAATGGAGCTGAAGCCACATACTTCCCCCAGGAACCCCACGCCCCATTAGGTCATAGCAGGGTGTCTGGTAGAAAAGTTGTCTCGTTTGAACATATTTGATAGCTGTTACAGCCACTCTTACTCCAGTTTGCTTCATGCTCAGGTAACCAACACCAAAAACCTTGCACTTGCACTGTCAAATATATTCTGTCCATGGCTTAAAGACACCAGAAAATCAGATGTTCCTGCAGCCTGATGATCATACAGTGTCTAAAATACGTAAAGTGCCATAAGTAGACAAAAATACTTATTTTTACTATGAATATTGTTACTATTTTATATCCTGTAGCACTACAGATGCACCAAACTCTTTACAAACATTAAAGGAAGTCAGTTCTTTGCTCTGAAAATCTCACCAAGAACAGAAAACTACTGCCTTAACTCTTTCATTTTGGATTTTAGCATTTTCCATGCCACAGCAGCTGAGATATGGGCTACAGAGAACTTTGCATTTGTGTCCCAAATGCTTACTCCTGGATTATGACTCCTGCTTGAAACCCTGTCAAATGTATCTTAATTTGTTAACAGTTTTGCTCCATTAGGCTGATCCTACTAAAAGGCTATAAAAAGTAATAGTCCATTTGTGAGTTTAGCGCTATTAGCTGCAAGTGTTAATTCATGCACAACAAAACTATCTAGCTGTATACGGTCAGCTAGGAATTAAGTAGAGGAGATTATTAGTAGGTGATGAAATAATTTCTGTTGTAGGCTTGGTGCATATTCATCTGTAAATGGTCACCCCTCCTTCCTCAAGAAAAAAAGTGATAACTTCTTGGTTTTAATCACACTCTGTCAGTTCTAATTGCTTCACAAACAATGATCACGGGGTGGGTAATTGGGCCCTTCAGCATCTCCATCATAACAGCATGACTACTCAGGAGAGGAAAACAAATCCTCACCCATTCCAAAACCTAAAATAAGGCAAGTGAAGGAAAGAGAGCCTTCTAATTTCAATACAAGTCCTGACCTACTTTTGTAAGGTAACACTTACATGTTAGTGCTTAATTAACCAAGTAAGAACAGGGCTTTTCCCAATGAGCTACTTGCTGAGAGATGCAGAGACAAAACTACTGCATCTGGAAAAGTTCTGACTGAAGCTTGCCACCTGCTTTCACACCCATGCAAAGGAATATGAGCTCATTGCCACCCTTCACTGCCCTGTTTGTCAGTACTTTTCCTTCCCCAAGACATAAAGAGAGGAAAATGGAAAGTGTCAGGGAGTACATTTTTCTGCAGAAGTCCCCAGTGCCTCTGCAAGCACCAGCACCACCAACAACCACCACTCTCCTGGCCCAGCAGAGCCAGGCAAGGGCCACCAAAGTGCCTTTGCAGCAGCATCAGGTCTCATAGCAATACCCCCAGGCAGGCAGACATCACCAAGCACTACTTGTCTCAAGCAAGCCCCTAACTGAGGATACTGGGGATAATATTTTTATCTGCAAGAACAAAATTTTGCAAAATGAAAATCCATCAAGAATACCAATTAAACTCAATGTTCCCCACTCTTGTAGAGTAGAACACTGAAGTTTTCTAAGATGGTTTCTAATCATATGCCTTTTCAGGAGACCACAGAATGAGGAAAACCTGGCAGCTCAGCATCCCAGTGATGCAGCAAAATAATTGCTCAAACACAGTACAAAACTGCATGACAGAAATAGTCCCAATTCAGCAAAGCACGTGCTGTGTGCACACAACTGCACTTGTACAGGTAAGCTGTGCTTCTTGAGAAGCATTTTCTGGCTTTTCCTTTTTCTACATCAGCCCTGTAACACTAAGAGCGTTTCCCCTGGTTTTATATAGGAAAAATAAATGTTGCTGTAAAGATAAGATTAATAGGAAAATGAAATAACTTACCATAGTCAAAGCAAGACTCAAGTGAGACCACATGGAATGAGACAACAGGGAAGCTGAGCAAAGAAAAGTATTTTTTAAATGCAGGTCATTTTCTGGAACCAGATCCTGAAAATCTGAGGACGTTTGCAAAGCAGTGCTAGCTCCTATGGGATACCAGTACTAAAAACTTGTCAGAATTTGTTATCCTGCATTTAAAAAGTAGTAACAATGTTTCTAATTATTTCATTTTTAAGTGGCAGTTCCCCATACAAAGGTCTCCAGAAACAGAAAGTAACAGGTTGCTACTATGGGTGTCAAAAAACTCCCAAAGTAAAGGAATATGCATGAAAGAATCTCATGCTACATCACAGAGCAGAGAAAGCCCAAGGGAACTTAATATTAGTTTGTCCAGTATATAGAAGCAGGAGACACTAAATCCTATTTTAACATATATCTGGAGAGATGTTTATAAGCTCTAAGGAAATCGTTCTCACCACACCCTATGAGAATGGGGAAAACAGGACTGGTTTTGTGACACAATGCTCTGCAGGGGCACATGGACACATTTTCTGTGCTCTAGAGCCTATTTTATGGCCATAAGAACATAAACATGTACCTTCCCCCATGTCAAATCTGCCATAACTGAAACTGTTCTGGGAACATTTTGCTCAGTGCTTAGTCCCTGAAAAACAACATTTGTGTGGTTCAAAATTCTTGTTCATTCTTATTTGTGTTAATTTTAAGAGGGTAACTTTTAGTGATGTTTCCATTGAGTTCAACCTTGCTTGCATTATGTCATTTAAAAAAATGCACTACATGAAGGTTCTTCATAATGCCATTACCCTATTAGTGATAGTGTGAGAGATGGTGATATTTAAGTATCAACAGAAATAGCTTAATTACCTTGCAGAAGAGATGGGAAAGGAAAGAGAAGAAGGGACAATGAGCTGATATGTCAAACATCCATATACAAATGATGATTCAGAGAGGTGTTATAACAGTACTAACACTAATGAGACACTACAGATAATATAAGAGGCTCAAAATTGAGTTCTCTTTACAATCTGAGTGTATCATAGGGCTAATCAAGAGGAAGGAAGAAAACAAATAACTGCTTGTACAAGTGGAAGGGGGGCGGAGGGTGGAAATCAGTGGATGACTCAGTGCTTTCTGGGTCATAAAAAATCCTGCTTCAACTATCCATTGACCTGCCTGGAGACGTTTGAAGAGCACTTTTAAAAATGTTTTAAGTATGTACGATACTTTCTTAGCCAAAAGGTAAAACTAGGACAAGGAAGTGAGGTATATTTCTAGATCTGCCATTTACAGCTAGGGAAGAAACAGTGCAGAAGAGGGAATCTTGACAGTAGCTAATTAGAGAAACAGTTGTACCTGCCAGAGGGAAATGTGCATCTACACCGGCTAATACTACTCTTTTTTAAAGAAAGAGTTTTGCATGTACTAGTCTTTTAATGGCACAAGGCATTTGGGTTTAAGTTTTAGGTTTACATCTCTTTCATCAAGCTGCTTTCTCTCTACGGGAAGGAATATTTGATGCTTCCAAGCTCCCTAAAATGACCCTTGCTAGCCAAACCCATGAAAACAGCAAGAGTCCAGCAGTCAGTCAGTCAAAAGAGCTGAGAAACACCCATTCAGGATTCACATCTGAATACTGAAGTAAAAATGAGCCAGACTCACACTCACTGTACCTCTGAGAACAAAACTCTGTACAGTGACAACCTGGCAGTTCTTACTGCCTGCTTGTATTTGTGCTTTCCTAAAAACTTGTTCTTCAGTGCTGAAAATTAGAAACTCTCTTCATGCTTTGGTTTCCAAATTTCACAGAAGCAAAAAGAATATTTTACAGCTTATTTATAGAAGTATCTGATGCTGTCTGATTACATTGGGTATCAGAACTTGAAGACTCTGGTTTTAGGTTCCTCAGAGAAAACTCTTTGAAAGCTTATGTAACTGGAACTGATTCATCCTCTATCAAGTTTAAGATACAGTCACTAATATACACCCGTTACCAGCCTTTGTAGACAATGTGTTATATTAGCCTGTGTGTCTTGTCATAATATATTCCAAGTGACATGTGATGATGGCAAATCTGTTATCCATTAAAAAGGTGCTGAAGACCAGCTTGTCGGAAGACTCTTTTTTCCCAATTTTACTCCTCATTAGTTTTTGAAGCCTGGAAGTTACAGAACAAAGTTCATGTTAAAGGCTACCACTAATATTATCATGCTGCTTTAATGCTGAAGAAATCAAATACGTGAAAATTCTATTTCCAATTCCTAGCACCACATTTTTATTCTAAACATTGGAAAAGCACACATCCTGGAGAGAAAAATGTTTGCAGCTGACTGATATTTATCTGAAAAGTGTGATTTCCTCAAAAGCAGCTTGATGCAGCTTCCTGCCTGCATGTCTCACACCACTGGGGCTGCGATTCAATACTTGCTTACTCTGCAAGTGGAGGACACTAAGTGGTGTAAATTCATCAGTTCTACTGAACTTTATATTCACATGCTGTCATAAAGTGAGGTTGCAAAAAGACTGCAAGCTTTGCCTAGCAGTATAATTATCTTTTCATGAACTTGGAAGGTTTTGTTTGTTTGGGTTGTTTGTTGTTTTGTTTTTTTTATAAAAATGCAGGTAGGTAGCATTAGTTTTATTTTCTACGTAAGTTTTAACAGATGATACTTTTTTCTTTAGAGGAGAAATTAATTTATATTTAGGCATCATACATTTCCTCTGATTGAACTGAGTCAGGTGCTTCCCACACAGAAGTTTTGAAACCAACTTTTAGAGCTTTCTCCTCACATCTTGGAGCTGCCAAGACATCTTGGACTTACCCACCTAGTCCATCCTCAGGGAGTTCAAAATTGATAACAAAGATTTTGTTTATAATCATTTGGAAAAATCATCTCCATGCCAAACTTTTCCAATTATCTTTTAATGTTGCATCTATGCCTTAATACGTCTGATCAATTTGTAGGGTCTATTTTGTATATCTATTTGGTGAGATAGCTCAGTGCTATATATCAACATTTGTGATGATTTAAACTGTTTTATAAATCAGACTTAGACTGACAAAGAAATTCATATATCCCAGTATGATCTTGTTCCAAATGATGCTATTGAAACATATCGCATTGAAGCTTAATAACATGGAAGCAGAAACTTGGGGAATTCAGAGCTCCTTGGCAAAGCCACAGTTCCAGGCTGCACAGAGAGCAGAATGGAGATACTGAATATCTGATAGAGAACATTATGAAACTCATCTGGCAGGACTCTGAGTGGTCTCTTCCAAGTACTTGGATAAAAAGTTTTTAAGGTATACATGCAGTTTTCAGGCTTCACTTTGTGCAGCTAACAATTCCCCCAAATCAATTTATTCCAGAAAGTCTGTTAGTAAGCACTCAATAGTCAGCATTATTCAGACTTGGCACTACCAGAGATACTTACCCTGTAAAGGACTGAAGCCTGCCCATGTAGCTGTGCACAGCTGGAACAGTAGGAGCAAGATCTATCATGGCAACAGAGAAGTGGCTCTCAAAGCTTTATCTGCTCCCGTAAAAAAAAAATATTTAAAAAAAATATGAAAGCAAGCCTTGGAAGAGACCCTCAGAAAGCTTTCCTGGTCAGACACAGCTATTCTTCATTCCTGAAAAGCAGCTATTCTAAGACTTTTCTTTGTAAGGACAACCCTGTGAGAGCACATGGCAGCTTTCCAATATTTACATTCTTTTACTAAAGGTAAAAGAACTTCATCAAATAGTTGGGCTTTCTCAAACCCTTAAATGATCAAATTGCAAATCCCTCTATATATTTGTAAAGAGGAAAGCACAATGGTAGAAGACCTCTCCATGGCAGGGCTCCCAGAAAGTTTTTACAGTTCTGTTCCCCAGTAGTCACCTTCAGCATTGCTCTTGCCTAGAAGGTGTTGGAGACCTTCATTCACAACTCTTGAGTACAAGGAAGTTCCAGCATCATTTTAGAGGGTGGGAGCTGAAAGCAGGCACCACCCACAGATAGGACTGTTTATGCTGATGCAGGATAAATGGATGGAGATCTTCATTAATTGTAATCACAGGAGCAAACCTGGAAGTGTTTTCTTGTACAGAGAGATAGCAGAGCAGGCAGCAAGGACAATGGGAGCCGCTCTAGAGCTGCAATTGGCTCTTTGCAAGGAAGGTTCCTGCTATTAATATCACTGCTATCACACCAGATAATACAGTAAAAGGCAGCAGCTTGCAGAAAGGCTTAGCCTAGAGTAAACTGAGGAGTACTCTTTTGATTACAGTGTGGGGTAAAGTCCACAGGGTGTTCTCATATCTCTGCAAGCTAAACATTCACTGCACGCCAGGACAGTCCTGCTATTTGTATTGCAGTAACACCTACAGCACCGAGCGGAGCGGGGCTGACTCTGCTGCACGCTCTGTAAAGCAGTGAGAGTCAGGCCTTTGCCTGCCTCACAGAACAAGGACAAGATAAAGGTTGGGAAATGGGAAAGAAACTGCTGTCCATCACAGTGTGCTGGAACAGATCCTGATCTCTCCAGGGAGGGCAGGTGTCCTGAGATCTACCATGAAAGGCAGATGAGCATCCCCTGAAATGATAATGACGCTGCTTGTGGCTAGTCCCGTTTCCTCTGGCAGGGCCCACCATGGCACAGGGATGTTGCTTATTTCCACAAAGCTTTGAACCCCTGGCAGAAGTGTAGCTCTTCTCTTCATTCATCAAAGTCTTTCCTGATCTACTTTCAGCTCCCTTCTGCAAAGCAGCCCTAGGCAGCATGTAGGTCAGGGATGGAGAATATTCCCCCTTGCTTGAGCCCTTTGGAAATGCCTGATTTACTACAACACAGGGAGAGAAAGGAAGGATACCAAAACACAGCCCAGCCTGGGCCTCAGAGCCATCTCAGGTTCAGGAGGGAAGGAAAGCACAAAGGGCTCAGAGACCTCCCAGTCTGACTTTCTGCAGGACCTCAACATATCAAATTGAAATGGGCCTCTTTTTGCCCCTGGCTGTTCCTACAGTTTAAATGCTTTAACCTTTAAAGGTAGCATTCAGGAACCATGGTACTTAAGTGTTAAAGTTAACTTGGAGTGTATTTTTGCAAAAGAGAAGGAGTTTACAGGGGCTTTTACCTCCCGGACTTGCATTTCATTTTGGCATAGGCCTGTGCAGTGCTGGCTCTGCAAATAACCAGTCTTGTCTCACCCATTTCCTCAGTCTTGTCCTGAGAGGATCACCAGATTAGGAGCAAAGAGCATTTAAATATTCTTCCACAGTGGTGCTGAGTGCCTGCTGCTCCTCATAGTTTTAATAGGAAGGGTGCTCAGCACTTCTGCAGGAGGCAGGAGTTCATCTCTATCAGTGCTGCTCCTTGCCCAGGTCTTCAAAGATTGAGATACTGGACAAGAAAAGGAGAAAAGCTTTTCCTGTGAAAAATGATCAAAACTCTCCAGTTTGCTGATACCAATATATCTACCTACAGCCTCTGTTCATCTTCAGAGCAGACCTTGTATAGCCTTTCTTCCTCTTAAGTTTGTTCTTGTTCTGACACTAATTAAGCCTTACCCCCATGTCAGAAACGTCACTTTCTCTCTACTCATGTAGTTGCTCACCCCATCCTCTAGATCCCATTTCTCATCTCCCTGTCTTTTTTCTCATTTCATTTCCACTGGTATTTTCTGTTTCCTTTCTTTGCTCCTACACGCATAGATCTTAAAAAAGTCTCTCCTGACATGATCAGCTTTCTGCCTCTTCCTTCCTATTGTTTTCTAGACTTTGTTGTTCTTCCATCTTGAGTCCCTTTTCCATTCCTCTCATGTGGCTTCAAAGGTCTCCTTTCCACAAGCGCTCAGAGGTACCAGTGGCCTCCTTAAAACCAAGCCAAAATAGGACCTTTCTCTTCTTACGCCTACGGATCACATCCTCCTTGGACACAAGTCAGTGCTTCTTCTTTCCATACCTCCTCAACTACTAATTTCCCCTTTCCCTATTTGATGTTCAGGTTTCAGTGATTTCTCTTCTGTCCTGCCAGTATCCTGGCACTCCATGGAGCTCCATCTGTCTGCTATGTTTTAGTATACAATTTTTCCTGCGTTTTTTAACTACCAACAACTATCACTGTGGGTGACCTGCCCATCCAGCAGTGAGAAAGAAGCTTGATGTTCATCAGTTAGAGTCTGTTTGCTGAGGTCACACACAGTAGCATTGAGAGGATACATTTTGTTGTAAGGATACCTTTATGTTAAGAACAAGAAGCAATCAGTTCTTTTCATGCTCTGATTGCCATTAAAATAGTTAGGTTTGGGGTTTGCAAGTAATTACCTGCATTCCTTATGTAACATGAATATAGCAAAATTTCAGCAGCAGCCTCCTGAGGACAGAGCAGTCACTGGACAATAGTGGCTGCCTCTCAGCCTGCCTTGCCTTTGAGAGCAGGGCAGAAAGGCAAATGTCTCTACAGGCCATTGCAAAACCTGCTTCCAGTATGGCAGAGCAACCAACAACTTTTCAATATTTCCATCACGATACATCCCAAAGTGTGTAACTGAGCATGGATACCACACAACCAAGCCCACTCACCACACATTCAGTTTTATCAAAGCCTCCCAAAGCAAAAATATTTCAGATTTCTAGTTAATTTTTCTCTAAAATTGGAAAACAACTTGTGATACCTCCATCTCACCAGGTGTAACAAGTCAAACATACGACCATCAACAATTTAGCAAAGCTCTCCTACTCCTGTCACACCCTCATGATTTTACTCTGGGCAAAGGAAGCCAAAGCAACAGATTAACCTTATTAGTAGCCAAAGCAAGAATTATTTTGGGATTTAAATGGCACGTGGATAGAGCTTCCCAAATAATACAAAAAGATTCCTCCCCATTAGTGGGGTGGTGGTGCAGTGCCTACATGTATACTTCTTCCTCCAGCTGAGAAACACAGACATTAGACTCATGAGCACAATACAGAAGACATACACAAATTCCTTCCGAAATAAAAGCAAAGGTGCACAAAATATCCTTATAAAAGTGTAGCCTTAGCCTCAGCTGAGTTCCAGGTTAACCAGCCTCCACCACTCACCCAATGCCTCAAAACTTTAAGCAAAGAGCAGAGGCCGCATGATCTCAGCACTGCAACGTTTAAGACAAGAGCAAGCCCCACAGCCTTGGATTCCAAGCAGATGCAGAAGTTGGCCAGAAAGCAGAGCAACCTTAAAAATGCATTTATTGCCCATAGAGATTCACTAGATCACTACTAATAAGCTTAAATAAGTTTTCATAGCAAAGGTGGTTGATTGCATTTTTCTGTGGCCTTCCTTTTCCTTCCCTCCCCCCTCCGCCCCCCCTTTAACTAGCTTTTTACAAAATAATCTTCATCTTTCCTAAATTGTTGTTTCCCCTCTTTCTTTCTTGTTGGTGAAATCTGGGCTGAGGTTGGATTGCTGTAGGACAGAAGTATGTTAGGAAATGTGATGCAAAGGACAAGAAAACAAAAATCAGAGGTATTTCGTCTGAAAAGAGGCTTTGTCCAAGGCATAATTCTTGTGTTTAAGGACAGAGTAATAGATTTGGAAGGATAAGTCATATATCTTAGGATTTTCTTCCCTGCCCCCTTTGATTGATTAATTCCAGTCTCTTCAGATCTTTGCCTGTTCCCACAAACCTGGAATCTCAGGATTGTTTGATTAAGTCATGGTTACCATGACAATAAAAGTGCCTCTGGCCAGTTTGACCTTTGACTGGATTCAATTCACTGAGAGAAATGGACAGAGACTATAGAAAAAGCTTCAGCTTCATGTCCACTACTGCATAAAAACCAGCTCTCCCGCACTTTTCAGAGAGCAAGCTGGTCACCTTTTTTTAAAATACAAATCAGGTGGCAACGCTCTGGAAAGCATTTCTAAGGTTTTGGTAACCGATTGCTTAAGGAATATCACTTCAGATATAAAATGCACACAATCACATGGTTGGAGACTCATTTTAAAATGCGGCTTTTAGCACAAAAAAAAAGAAAGCTGAAATCAGGCTTCACGTGTTTCTCACAAACACACTATTTCAAATCGTGTCATATACATATCCATCAGGTATTTTATAGGTATTTACAAATACTTAGCTCTTTCTAACTATGTAGACATGTATAAAAGCAGATTTCAGACTTAAGGCTCATTTCCTCTGGCCGTGCCCCACCCCCACGCTGCAGGCATTGTGTTGCTGTTGCTCTTATAGATAATTATTCCTTTTCAAATACTTTCATTATAAATCCATTTCATCAAAAATAAGTGGAGGGGGAGAGAGATTTCAAAATTAAACCTGCTATGCGATTTGCAAATGGGCCTGACAGAATGACAGCTGAGTGGCTGTTGCAAGGCAATTCATGCATGCAAGATTGCCAGATCCCTGGTGGGAGAGTACGCGGTGCCTGCACACGTGTGGGGGCTCCACTGGTGCTCTTCCTTCTGCCCCCTTTATTTTATTGCTTTTTCTTTGCAAAGGAGGGAAGTTTTTTTAGTCTAGATAGACTGCTAAAAACCAGACTTGATGCTGGAGTCACAAGCTCCCCAAAAATGCAGCAGGTGGAGGTGGTGGCAGAGAGAATGAAGGTCATGAGCCATTTGGGAAGAGTGGGCTTTGCTGGGCACACCACAGATGGAGCAATGAACATCCTTCCTCAGTATATCCAGCCAAGGTGAATGTTAGCCAACAATATGGCACAGAGCCAAATACAGGGAAGGAAAATAAACCCAGGCACTGTAAAAACAGAGTGAAAAAGGGTGTCTGGGCTGAGGCAATAGCTGTGTTGACCTTACTTTGGTAATAGACAATTCTAATCTAAAAGACAGACCGGAGTGGGCAAGCTGGAACTTAGAAACTAATTTTCCCAGTTTAAGTAACTATGTTTGTTTATTTGTTTGTTTCATTTATTGCTCATTTGCTATCAGGAACCTCTTCCTTCTTCTCACCTAGTTACCTTGAATTCTAAAGTAATGGGAAATAACTGAAGGGGATTATTTGAGCTCTCCCACACAGGATCTGTGACACAGAAACCTCCTGCTTTCTGTGCTGACCATCAGGAGCGTATTCTGTCAAGTGGCATAATTTCGACAAGTTCAGTAGAGAGCTGCCATTGTTATAGGATTTTGGTTCCCAGAGTAGGAATTGGAAGAGATATTTGTTTGGGAGGGGATAGGGAATGGAGGATTTCATTTGGCCCTTTTTTTTTTTCAGCCCCTCCTATTCTGTTGAATGACAGTGGAGAAAATGCTGAGAAGAGTATACAGGAAAATTATCCACCTGAAGAAAATCTCTCCCTCCTGGAAAAGCATTCTTGCCTCCAACAGAAGTCAAAGATAAAATTTTCAAAAGCACCTACCTGACTTTCAAGGAAAATAAACTTCTAGAGATCCTCTGACTTTGGAAAAACATATCTGAATCCTTCTACTTCCATTGTTCCTAAGTGAAACTCTTTGGTTTGGATGATAATCATTCGCCTCTGAAGAAACAGCAGGCACCCCAACTCACTGGCTTATTCACCATTCCTTGCCACAAGATGGGAGATGTAGAATTTGCCTGTTCCATCTCGGTCTTTCCCTCCCCTCATTCTTTTGATGCTGAGTGCTTCCAGTTGTGCCAGTCTGTAAACTCTCGGCAGTATTTTGTGTTTTCCTCTCTCTGCCTCTCTGTAAGATTTCACCAGCCTATTAGTGTTAGAATGTGAATGTTTATTAAATCCAGATATCTATTTATCTATTGGTCTATCTTTATGCAATTCATATACATGCATGTCTGCTGAAGCACGGTCCTGGGTATAATGTTCCATTAGAGTGAAATGTTTACGTAAAGGAAACTGAGGAGTTCAGCTATTATAAACCTGGACACTGTCAGTTTACTTACAAGAATGTCATATACAGTCCATGGCCAACCTTAAATTGAGACCCTATCACATTTCTCCTTTCATATCTGTCTCTTTTTGCCTTCACTTGTGGCCCATCACAGACATATCATGGATTAGTTCACAGGGAACAAGAATCTTAATATTAGTGAGCAGCACGATTATTGGCAAGACATTCTGTGCAGGGTGAATATCAGACCATTTCTTCTTATCCAAAAGGATATCTATTCCTATAGCCTCAGAAAACTCTTGCACAGACTGTTATATGTCTCTCCCTTCAAAATAAACTGACACATGCCTACTATTTTTATTTTTTTTTTCCTATTGAATAAAACATGACATGATAACCCCTCAATGTCCATCCATCCAAGGTAAGCAGTGGTTTGAGGAGGGCTTGGGAAGAAGCAAGGATCACTGGGTGAACCAGGGATACCTACCACAAGGAGGGCGATTTGGAAATATCTGCCTCTTCATACAGCCCAGATTCTCTGCTCGGGGAAAACACTATTTATTTTCACGTCCAGTAAATAACAGGAAGTTAGATGACCATCAAAGACAGGGACTGTTGTTTAAAACCCTGCCAGCTAGCTGTGCTCATCTCCAGAGTAACCCTTAGCTTAATCACGAAAAACTGGTGTGATTTTGAGAACGATTTGCTAGCGATATGAACAGAGGAGAGGGAAAACCAGCCTCTTTCCCCCTGGTCCCTGCTGCCAGAGCCTGCTGATCGCACGGTGGCTCTCGCCCCCAGCAGCGCGGTGCTGCTGCCTGCACAGCTCCCTCCTGCCTCACCCCCCGAAAGGCAGCAGAGCTCTAATGACCTCCCATGCGCTCACATCTAACAGATACGTTTTTGAAAACAGAATCAGACCTCACACATCTACGACCACTTTAAAAGGATTCTCACCGCACCTTCTGCTCTCTGTTCTCTACACTCAAGTGGAAGAATTGCACAAATCCCCCCTCTCCCCGCCCTTTTCACCTAGCTCTTCCCAACAGCAAGAAAAAGTTAAAAGAGCCAAAGGAAAACGAAAGAAAGAACTCTGTGTCCTGTCTCCTCCAGGAAAAAAATTCCATATCTAGCTTTTGCTGCTGCTAAAAGACTTGGTGCAGCTTTACTATCACTTCTTTCCCTCTGTGCCCTTTGCTTTCCACGGCTCCATGTGGGAAAGGATTTCATTTGCTGAGTCAAGCCAGTCACTGGGAGAATCTTTCCATCACCACGTCTCAAAGACTGTCCCTCTTTCCCTCTGATGCTTACCCATTCATGAAAAAAGGAAACAAAATTCCCAGAATAAGTCTTGGTTCACCACTTCTCCCTTTCTTTACTGCTCTGTTACTCCCACCCATCAGATTTATGGACTATCTTTTATTGACTGGTGTGGGCTGAGTCATGTGAGAACAAATTCACAGGGATGCATTAGCCTGTATGTGTCGCAAATGGTGTATGATCAGAGGCTGGAGATAAAAACATGCATCACTGGTGTGTTACTGGGGCTTGTTTACAACTGCATTGGTTAGTGTGATATTCAAAATTGTGCAAAAGCATAACAGGCTTTTTCTCCATGCTAAAATAAACAAAAATACTGTGGTAGTGAGTCACAATACCCCACCTTAGCTGGTACACCCTCACACCATCTTTGTGATAGGGGACTGAGAAAATGTGATGTATGTTCAAACACAAATTGATAGCAGAGCTAAAAAGCCTACTCAGTCTTTAGAAAAGTCAGTAATACAGTAGAAACAAGTTGAGAATTTTAGCATTGGTTCAGAAAAGCCACAAACAGATGAAATAATTGTTTCGGTATAAACTCAATCTAAGAATTCTAACTCAAAAAAGTTTGCTAGGGCAACCCTCATATTGAAAAGCTTTATAACAGATCAGGTATCATCTGTCTGTGCCATTTTCTTTGTGCTGTGCCAGGTGTTGCACAGCAAAACCAGCAAAAACTGCGTGGTGATTCAAGTAATTTAGTGGGACCATGATCACGTGCCCATGCCCAGTTTGCATAAAACCTGGTGCACAATGCCACCTGAGCTACCTTCCTTTACTTGCTCCAATTGTGATTTCTTTAAATAAATAGTTGCAATAAGTTGTTTTGCAAAAGCAGATGAAAAAGACAACAACCATCAATTAGGAGAGCACAATACAAGTACACCTCCCTCCATGAGTCGCTCTGCTCATCAGTCACCTCCTTTCCAGCAGCCACCTCTGGGACTGTCTCCACACAGTGCCACTTGAACCCAAATATGTTATTGGGAAATGGTTTACCTTCCCCAGTTGAAAGCTGAGGTATCAGTTTCTTCTTACAATGCTCATCTCTTCCACTAATTATTCCCCTCCACTTTCACAGTCATGTTGCCTGCCCTATGCTACTGTTCAGTCATCTCTTCCCTGATGCCTCTTTGGTGACTAGAAGAAAACAGAAGCAGAGATGATGATTCATACAAACTAAAACAGGGTTTTAACTTCTTTCTGTTCTGCACTTTTTTCTAAAACAAAGCTGAGGAAACTGCCAGTCCAAAGCAGACCCTCCTCAGCCAGTGCATGCCCTCACTGCCACTCCAACAGTACCCCTAATTTTTTGGAAGCAAGGGGGATTCACTGTCAAGAAACACCTGAGGTGATGATTTTTCTGTCATTCTCAGGCCAAGGAAAGCCTCTGACTTGATTGGATAAAAGGTGGCAAATTTAATTCTCTTCTCTTAACTTCTTCTTCACTAGATACATGCTGCCTGCTAATCCCCTGCATCCCTGTAGAAAAGTCACAACTGAAGACTCAAGTTGTCAAAACATCCCTTGTCTTTTCCACCAACGCTGGTGGAAGTATGGCTGTGCTCAGCCAGAGCAGAGTTGAGCCAGCTTTTAGAAGGTCCCTGTTTCCAATTTAGCACAGCTCCCAGGAGGTATTACATTTCCTGGTGCAGAGCAGAAAACACTTTGAGATCCTTAAGCACAAAGCCTTGTTGTTTTATTCATTTGTACTGCTGAGCAAATTCTCCTTTCAAGGCTTCCAGTGGGGAAATTTCCTTCAGTTTCTCCATAGCAGAGTCCAGATCAATTCTACCTTTACCCTTTTCATGTCTAGAAAGCAGGATTCCTTCAAAGACATGCTTTGTTTCCTGTATTCCTGGAAGATCTTTTTAATTGCGATAAATATTCTGCTCCTAATTACAAAAGTATTTGAGCTCATCCTCTACTCTGTTGTGTTGTTGGCAAAGCCCCTGGAAGAGCTCTCCAACCTGAAACTTCCAAGGAATCTATTAGGAAACCCATTGCATCTTCCAGATAGCATGCTGCCAGCTTTACTAAGAGAGCACTGCACGAGCAGGCTCGCACTCGCATTGCAGTCATTCTTGGCACTCCCGCAGCCTCCTCCATCCAAGTATTCCATGCAGCTCATTCCACTTGCTGCCTCTTCCTACCATCCCCAAAACTAACTTATGCAAGCACCTTCCAGGATCACCTGAAGCACACGTGTTTTTATAGTCCTTCATGTCTCACACCTTATAAAGACTCTCCAATGTCAAGCCTCCTTTTTCCAAGGAAGAAACCAAGGCAGAGACCCCAGAATGAGTCATCTGAGAGGTCTTTGCACCAGCAAACACACCTCTGTTGCCAAGCACTGTGCTGCTGTTAACTAACCAGATCCAAGAGTTTTTCTCGAATTTTCCCCAGATTACAACCAGGGCAAGTTTGCTGCTGCTTCAAAACAATGTTTCTCTGATTACAGCCCAGGCTGACAATTATAGTGATTTAAAACCAAACTAATTGTGAAGTACTTTGATCATGCTCAGCACAACTTGTGGTTTGTAGGCTGCAAAGAGTTGAAAGGAACCCTTCAGTTCACAATTTCCTTGAATATAAATTTTATTTTGATTCATAAAGTATTACTTTAATATTAAAATTAACCTTGTGTTTGTTTTTCCCCCTCATCCATTTCTTCTTTGAATATTACTGCCAATGTGATTTCCTCTCTAAGCGTAATATTTACCAAAAAATTTGTTTTAGCTTAAACTTTATTTTCCTTATTAATTTGCTGTTATTAAGAAGAATTTCTAATTTTTTAAGGTTTTTTTTGTCTCAGACATTTAAATTTTTGTTTGGCTTTTTTGGTTTTGTTTTGGGGGTTTTGTGTGTGTGTGTGCTCAAAATGGTTTGGCAATGCAAATCCGATTCTTGTAGAGAGAGAAAGCATCAGAGCAGCAGCTCAAGTGACTCCAGGACTGGGTTATTGTCAGAATCTCTGCTAATATCACAGAAGTCCAAGAAGCAATTTGCACTGCATTAATTCATGCACTGTTCGTGTTAACATAATATGGGTAATAAATCCTTCCATTTCTCTCCTTTCTTTCCATAGTTAAGAACATAGGGCGTCTGCTTCTGCAACAGCAACAAGCTGCATCAGATGGTTGCAGCCAAAGGTCCTCTAAATGCAACTTACCAAGCACTGACCATGGATCTGTATTGCAAACCACATTTGTTTGCAGTGTTCTTAGTGAAGACACTGTCTCACTTTAAAGAAATTTCACATTTCCCTGCATTATCATCTGCTGCTTCTGCCCATTTCTGGAAGAAGCCTCCATCCTGGGCTGCTCTGGACTTTTCCTGTCTCCAGCCCAGTGCATGCTTGCTTTCAATGTGATTTCAGGTATGAGTGGCTGATTCAAAGGGAGGTGCACATGTTGGCCCCATCCCCGAACTGGCGCCTCTCTGCCTGGGAAACCTGAGAGTTTCTGTCCTTGCTTATGAACCGTGACATCTGCGCATTCCTCGGGTGCTGACCCCCGGGGGCCAGAGGTCATCCCAAGGTCAAGCAGTTTCCTCTTTCACCACCAATAGAGACCTTGACTAGAGGTAAATTATGTTGCAGTTTAAGGAAATAATTTGAAACACTCTTGTAATTATAATAAATTTTGCTGTTTACATTTTAATCTTCAACCCTTTCACCCTTTGGTTCTCTTGTTTAAGGGGGGAAAAAGAAAAGGGGGGGGGAATTATATATTTAACAGAAAAATTCCTGCCATGGTGGATAGTTGAATAAATAACTGTAGTTCAAACAGCTCTAGTTCAACAGCTCCAAGGTCTTTGTCTGCCTTCAGCATGAGCATGCATTTTTCAAAGTGCAAGATCTACCTAATCTTCAGATAAGTATGTCCATGCCATAAGAATGGAAACATAATATTGTGTTAGGAATGTCACGTGATTCCCAGCTCTCCATGTTGAGTAACTGTAAAGTTATTTGAAGAAAAATCTCAAGCACCTTACGCAGGCAGAATTCCAGTTGACGCCAATGAAATTTTGCAGTAAAACAGACTTTGACTCATGGTTATAGAAAAAGCAGCTGTTCTGCTGAGCATACACTGTCATTTGATCACTTTTGATTGCTGCTCACGAGCACTGGTGGGCTTGGAAAAAATTTAATTCAAAGGAAAATGCTCAAATAATCACAAGAATGCCCTGTTAGTTTTCAGCTGATTATCATTACTCCATCTGATATTTTAAAACAAGACCCTGCATACATACAACCATTCCTCATGTATCAAAGACACACCATTATCTGAAAACTGAATTTGGAGCAACACATGGAAGAAGCAGAATGACTACAGCTGTAAAGTCTGTGGTGATGCTAAGAGCTCCAAGAACGAGCACTTGAAGAAAGCAGAGAAAACAACAAAACTGCTTGGCACAAAACATGAATTCTCAAGACTGAAGCACAAAATTTCCCTTCCAAGGATACCCGAACTTTGTGCCCAACATCACTCTGAATGAGAATGAACTAGAGCTCCCCTCTGTAGCTGTCAGGGATTCTGCAATCCTACCTTACTCTAAGGACCCTGTATGCGTGCTACGTACCATAAGCATAACACAATAAGACCAAGGGAGCAAACAGAGCAAGTGCAATTGAGAACAGCCCACGCTAATCTTTGTTCTGTCACAAATGAGATGTGTGTCCTAGGGCAGGCAACTTAACTTCTCTCTACTTTAGCAATGACACTTGCAAAGCAGATAAAACAGTTACTTTCATAAAAAGCCCTGAGATTTACAATTGCAAGATGCTACTCTTAGCAATAGCATATCTGCCTTAGGTATTATTACAGAGTGCCACACTTTTTGAGAGCCTTGGATAACAACAGCTTGTGAAGAGATAAACATTATCTTCAAAAAAAGAAAAAGAGAAAAAAAAGAGAAATAACACAGGCTAAAGGTAGTCACTCACCAGCAAACCAAGAGGAACCTGCAGCATGAAACAACCACCTTCAGAATAAGAATGAAATGCCCTAGACCTGCCAAACTTAAAACCTAACCCCAGTGCAGCAGGGGTTTCTGGGGAGGGAGTTCCTATAATGGGAGGCTCAGTGCAGCTGGACAAGTGCTAAGGGGGTTTGCCTGCTGTAATGAATAGCTGGCTAGCACCAGGTGATCCTAAAACATGGGCAAGATAAGGCACAACACTTGCTCACTGGAAAGAGAAAAGGCAATATAAGGAACCACTGATCAGTCTATGTTTTACATATTTATATACTTGCTCCTGGGCTGGCTTATATGAATGTTCTCTGTCCCAGGAAACTCCTATCTGACTGATGATGCAGTTTTCTGCAATGCAGAGCCAAGGGGCAACTTCAGTTTCCCCCTTCCCAGAGCACAGCCCTGCTTGGGGCAGCAACACAGCTCTGTCTGCCCCACTGCTGACCCCACTCCAACCTAATTCAGTGAGTTATCCATGTGTTGGAGGCACTGGCAGCTGCCTTGCTGTCCTCAGCCGATGTAATCCTGTTTTGATCTGAAGGGGCAACAGTGGCAGGGAGTATGAGTGGACCTATTCCTCTGCAGGGGGAATGGGAGGAAGGTGTCTCTTTGCTTGATAGCACAGAGAGCAGCAAGACACTGCTTTGAAATGTGGCAAGAGTCTGTAGCTGGCAAGCACTGTTTTTCTGTTGGCAGGGCATGATCTAAGCCTCTTTATCCTTTTTTTCCTTCCTGGGGAGCCCTTCCCCAGCCAGCTGGAATAAGGTACCAATATCTCAGTCTCCTGTTTTGGCACAAAAATAATCCTCTTGTTTCAAGCATTGAGGACAGTGTCCTGTGCCTTTGAATATGTACTCTCCCATGAGACACATGCACATCGGTTTCAGCTTAGCCAATGAAAACTGTAAATTTGTGTCAAGAAGCAGAATTTCAGTCCTCACACTGATCCATATAAATTATTTCAACAGAGGATGCTGTTGGCTGCATAGGAACTGGAAGGTCTCCAGACATCAGTTCTGGGCTTTACTGGAAAGTCTGTTTCTTTAGCACTCTGGTGCACTTGTACTGCACCAACTCAGCCTAATAATGTAATTCTACCTGCATTCAAAGTCAGTAGCAAAAGTCCAACTGCTTTCAGATGGAAACTGTTCCAAGCTCTTAATCTTCCTGAAGTGTTCAAATTAGAAATGAATCGGCCTTCCATATTCAAAGAGTTGAAAACAGTGAGAGTCTTTGCCTTCCTGAAATATGACAAATGAACCATTTCTAAACACAGTGCATAAAACAAGACGGTACAGAAAAGCACTGAGCTGGTACACAGATAGTAAAATAGAAACTTTTCTATGTTGAATGTTACTACTAAACTTAGTTCCCAGACCTGACCTTACTGGCAGTCCATATGGAGTATGGGAAATGAAACTTGGCTTCTGCAGTGCTTGCTTTTCATTCATAATGCCCAGCTGTTGCTGAGAGATTTCTTGAAAGCAATCTCCATCTCTCAGTGCAGAGGACCTCCCAGCAATAGTTGCAGTTTGTCTACAGGGACTGTGAGAGGTTTCCCCATCCCTAATTTCTATGAGTAGATTAAATTAGATTAGTATCTTGTTTTGGGACAAACCTAGGTAGATCACTCTTTTGATGTACTGTGGCCATGCCTGTGCTCCTCTGATAACAGGATATCACAGAAATTATGTAGGAGTTTCCATGGATCCTCCCAAGAAGTAGCAAGTATCTGTCATTCCTATCAGCAGTGCCCAGAGACCCAACAGCACTGCTGATCCAGAGTCCTACTGCACAGATGTACAGCAGTGGAGGCAACATCAGAACCAACATCACAGTGAGACGTTTTATTGTTTAACTTCTATGAGGCTTTAGGAAACTATAGAAAGCAAGAGAAGGCATGAGAAAACCTGTCATTAAATAGGCTGGACCACATTTTTGTCCAGCCCTGAGCTGAACCCAGAAACCCTCAGATACTTTCCCCAGAGGAGCCAGTGTCTTAGTCAAATTTTAGAGACAGGTTTATCTGGGAATTCAGCCACAGGAATCCTGTCCCACGTTAGCCCCAAACATGAGACAAAAGGATGCAACTGAAATCCAAGAAGCCTGGTCTAGGAACACACCAGATTATGAAAGCATCAAGGTACTGTGATCATCAGCAATCTCAGTGCCATGTGCTAAGAATATATATTTAAGTAGATCCACGTTCTGAGGATTCACTCATTTATCTCCCTGTCGACCAAGAGAGAGTTTACAAGGTTCATGCTCAAATCTTAGCTCCTTCTCCCATTTTCTCTCCAGAGTGCAGAGCTGTATGCCCCACACACAGCATGGCTATGAGGAGAAGAGAACAAGATGTTTGCTTTGCCAGGAAATATGTAAGTACAGGATAGATCAGGGTAAGACTTCTGTGATTTTAACCACTGAGATGCAAGCAAACGTCCCAGTGACCAACTCCCAGGAATCCAACACTACTGAGAGCATTTTCTCATCTTGCATCCAAACACAGATGGTCATGCATGACTAAGCTGTAGTCATTTTGCAAGAGGGATGGAGGAACAGGAGGAGAGACAGGGAAACATACCCAGCTGAGCCAGGTCCAAGGTGCCAATGATGCCTGTCCAGCACAGGAAAAGGCAAACCAAGCTTCTCTCCAGGGAGTACCCAAGTTCTTCTGCTTTCTTAGGAGAACAGTTACAGGAACCTTCTCCTTCCTTCTGTAAAGACATTTAAGTCTATATTCTCCATGTAATCTTGTGAAAGTTTTTTGGCTGGTCTGGAAGAAATTTCTCAATCCCTCCTTCCTGAGCATTTCCTTCTCTTGCTCACCCTAGTTCTGATTCTTTGCTTACAGCTGATTACTGTATCTCTGACTTTCATTTTAGTTTAGTGATTACAAGTCCAACAGGAAGGTCTTTGCACCATGGGGTTAAAAACTTAATCCAATTTATTCTATCTACCTCCTCTTCCTTGAAATAGCAAAGTTAGCTATTAAAATATTTTGGTAGATATTCAAGCAAACCCAAAACTCATCTGGTGCTTAGGTAACCCCGTGGACCCCTGCAGAGCATTGTGAGGCAGCAAAAGGAGAGGGGAGCTGATGCATCTTTCTACCTCTATGTTTCTGTAAGTGTCTGGTACTCAGATGAGAAGCAAAACATGCAGCCTGCTACCCATGTGCTATCCTGCTCACCTGAAAAGCAAAAACTGGTCGCACTGGGATAAACTCCTTGCCTGAGCTTTAAAACAGTCCCAGGAGTGGGAACTGTTGGTCCCAGCAAACAGTTGAAGGAAAACCAGAGTGCAGAGTATTCACCTTGGCACAGAGGAGCAGAGCTGACACACCTCACTTCATGTTCTTCTGAGTACAAATGGACACTTTGCAGTTTAGCCAAGAGTGCTTGTGACAATAAACGGGCTCTAACCCCTGTGGTGCTTGTACAGTATAAACTGTGCCCACTCTGTTATTTATTGAAACTACTGTTGTTCTCCTGAATCAGTAGAAGTTATTTGGGCTCTGACATTTCTGTCACTTACTCTTCCTGCATGGCACACAGTTCACAAGCCCACTTCTGCTTCTGTTTGGGCAGTGTAGATTATTCACGTCTCCATTGCCTGACTTAACCCTTTTTAACTCCTATATTTATTCTGTTGTGTACAACAGTGCTGGCAGGACCCAACATCTCCTGATGCACTTGACATCTAAGGAAGGAGAGAACTGCAAATTTTCATAGGAACCGAAGAAACCACAGTAAAGAAAGGAGGGATTTCAGTCTTACAATGAGCATGTCAAGCACCTGGCACCAGAAGCCCCCACCTCATCTGCTGCTGGGAGGCACAGTGGTGATGCAGCAATACTGGAAATCTCACCAGGACAGATATTGATGCGAGTGACCTGTTCAGCCAGTGAAATAATTTTGAACATCAAGACAGCTTTTTTCAGTCTGAAGAAATCGGAACACTCACCCCAGCCACTATTTATTTTATAAGTGTCCTGCGTATAATGAAAGGAACAATCTTTCTTACCATCTGCCTTACTGAAAGGCACATTCTGTGTGTCGAACAGTTTCAGAGAGCTAATGGCAAAGTGCACATTACTAGCCAGGCAGTGAAAGCATTTGTAAACATCATCATCATCATCAAAGAGGCCTAGAGCTGCAAAGGCTGTTTTTTGCCTTGTGAGTTTATGTCTGTAAATGACTAATTGGTAAAGTTTTATCTGCAGAAGGTGGTTGGTGGTGGAAGATATTTACAAGAAAGAAAAGCAGGAAATAATTCATCTTGAGAAGCTGAATCTAATCTGAGTTGTTTGTGAATTAAAACACACTTTAAAATTTGCTTTATTTTCTTTTAAAAAAATAAAAATACAATTTTATTTTTTAAGAAATGGAACTGCACAGCCAGAGGGTGCAAAAAACTGGAAAACAGGTGAGGGTGAGACCATCTGCCTCTGACTGTTAAACCATGCAGGAGCGTTTTGGAATGAAGGAGCTGATTACTTGCACTCACTTGCTGCACTTGCCATTAATTTATTAAAAACAAAAACCATAACAGATTTCTAATGGAACAATAGCTCAACTGTGGAACACAACCACTTGCATTTTATTGCTTTATTTAGTATAAACCTCCAAAACTAATTCTTCTTTGAAACAAAACCAAAAGGAAGAAACCCAAACTGGTCTTGTAGGGTGGAAAGCAGTACTTTCCTTTAGGCAATAAAGTTGTTAAAATAATTTCAAATGAGCTTGGTGTTTAGTCTTCACTGCAGGAAACATTGCTCTACCTGTCTGAAATAGCTCTTATCAGGAAAATAATGCTCACTACCTCTGCTGAAAAATCAAGGGGTGACTCTTTAAAACAGTTATATGACCTTTAAAAAGTATACAAAATAAAGGAACAACAAAGATGCTGGAATCCCCATTAGTTAAATGGCCTCCTAGGCTTTCATTGGGTTATGGATGTATTTAACTAATAGAAAACATCACCTAGTCTGATTCCTGTCTTAGAAGCAAAATAGGGATAATTTAGTATCAGGAGTGATTAATGTCATTTACTTACCCATTTTGTTATAGCTGTTACTGAATTTAAAATGCTACTCACAAATTAAATATTTTACAACCATTTTGCTCCTAATTGGTTGCAGATCACAGATTTCCTTTAAACATAATGGCTGTTTAGGTGGTAAGTTTGCAATGCACATTGGTTTTTTACAATCACTTTTGACATTTTGAGAATTTGTTTAATTTTGATTAATTTCACGTAAATGAGACAAGAGCCCATGATATCTTTGGCATGGTCTGATATTTCAAAGTGTGATTTAAGTTGGAAACATCCTTTAGCATATTAATTTGCACACTTTGCTATATACATGTTGGCCTTTAAGAGATGAATTAATGTAGCTTACAGAGATGTTAATCTTGATTGTTATTTGGATCAGTTAGTTTAACATGCCCTGAATAAAAACAAATAGTCTATCAAATAATGACCCTGAAGTTTTTAGAGATTTCTTTTGATGATATCTGTCAATGAAATGTTTAATTCAAATGAGAAATAGTGAAGTATCAAGTGCACATTCTTCATATGAGCAGCAGAACAAAGCTGGTTACTTTTTTTCCAGCAGGCTAACGAATTGCAATTTTTAGGATGCCAGTGACTTGTGAAAATGGTACTGAAACCAAGATAGGTCTGCCAAGAGCCAGGTAAGAGCAGCAGACAAACTTTAGGCTGTATTTGAGTCTATCCCGTTAGACAAAGCTTATATGCTTACTTGGATGAAACCTTAATAGTTACATCACAGTTTACCTACACTTTTTTCTCTTAAATTGATATATAGGAAAGGAAAAAACTGTCTGATCTGAAACATACGGATGCCTGAAACTTCAATTGACAGGTTTTAACAAGGGATTTTCAATCTTAAATTCTTGACTTTTGAAAGGATTCTGGTGGTGTTCAGAGCACCAAAGTAGTTTCATTCTAAGTTAGGATAAAAAAAAAAAAAAAGTGCTATCTCTGGGTTCTGCCACAAAGTGCAAGTCTGCCTCTCTGTTGGCAATCTGACATCAAGTTTTTGGAAGAACTGGTGGAACTGATTCTGCCCTGCAACCACTTGTCCTTTTCTCTAGTTCCCTGTTAATATTGTCCACAGAAAACCAACCCTTCCTTGATGGCACTGTTAATTCTTCCTAATTTTTCTCTGCCCAGTGAAATTGCCCCATCCTTGAATCCTTCAGACATCCTCAGACCATTTGAACAGTGGTCCTTCCCCTGCCTTCCTACACAGCAGCTTTGCCATGTGACGTCTGCCCACCCCAAAACATGTGATGTGCTACAGCAACCATGCGCAGGCTGCATGTGCCCCTTCCTTTCCAAATTCAAACATTTGCTCCCTGATCATCCAAACATTGATTTAAACAGTCTTTGATGTAATTTGGGGAAACACATTTGAATGTTTAAAATGTGGACTCAGCCCACTAAAAGGAATACTCGGAGGATTGAGTCAAACAGGGACCCTTTGCACCCTGTTAGCTAATGTCACATTGCCTGAAGCATTTACTAAAATCATTTAGTCACAAAGATAACATCATAGATAAGGAATATTTTAAAAAATGTTTTGAAAAGACACTGTTGTCTGTTTGATCTTAACAGATTGCTTCTACAATCCAAATTCCATCTTCACCGATAGAAAAAGCTCCTGTTCTGTAATAGAGTATTGATAGAGAACCATGTCTGAATTTGTCCTGGGTTTGGTCACAGGCTCCCAACAGGTTTGGGCTCTCATTGAAAAATTACTTCTTCTTGTGAGTTGTTCTTTTCCAGGTACAGATTTCAATTAGCATGAAGAAGCTCTCGTTCTCACATAAATGTTTCCAGCTACAGATTGGTACATTTAACCAGGACTTCCCAGCTTCTAGGTGTATAAACACCAAAATTTCATTGCTTTTTTCCCCCACTGACATGGAAAGCACACATAAACATGCTCAAGACCAAGCAGTGCCCACTGAAATATTTCTAAAGGGTCTTTTACACCTTAAGCACCCACCACTTCCCTGAGGTTAAATGCACAATGTGTGTGAGACAGATACTAACCAAAAAAATTCTGTAATTGCAAAGATTATTTTGCAGGGTTTGTTAATTCATTTACTTTTTTTCCCTCTTGTGCCAACAAAGTCTTGCTTAAATAGTTTAGTATCTTTTATTATAAGTGATGAGGAATTTTAGTTTATAATTAAAGGTAGGTGCTCTGTTCGGTTAACCAGAGCTGCCTGGAAACTGGATGCAAATTAACAAGTGATATTTTAAATATAATTGAGCCACTAATCCTTGATGGATTTGAATAATTGGCATACAGTGTCAGATAAAATAATTTAACCAAATGCCAATATTAATTGTTTCAGATCTGCAAGATGAGCAAACCACACAAGTTTTAAGGTAAGGGGAAATTAATCTTGAAACAAAGTTTTTAATAAATGTTGTTTAAAAGTAAGCCTCGTTGGTGCTATTGAGCAATAAAAAGATTAAATTTAACTTTGGAAGTATTCACGAAGGCTGCAAGCTTAAAATGAAGTTATATTGGTTAACAGCTAAACCCAATAGAAATGAGTTTTCAATTAATTTCTAGGATGCAATTTGGTAGCCATGCCAAGCAAAACTGTGAACACTTCTTTCTGCAATTTTCTATTTCATTTGAAAAGACAGTTTATGGGATTGTCAAACTAAAAGCACAGCCACATGTTCACCCCTCTTAAACCCCCAAATTTAAATTGAAGCGTCACAAGCTTTTTTAACTGAACTGTTTGTTTGATAATCAAACCATAGTTTAATGATTCCGTTTGTGTAGAGCAGCTCCTTTTAAATATATCAGCTACATCTGCACAAGTGTTTACTGGTGGTATTTCAGAGTTAAAAAAGGAAAGGCTGTTTTCAAAATCTAGCAGAGAAATGAACAGCTCTGCTAACCCTGCCCAGAGACTGCACTCACACCTCAACACACAACTACCTTCATGTTTAGCACATATTTTACAGCTACCATAAGAAAACCTTTATCATGTTTTATTTTCATATCAAATTCTTAACTCAGAAGTTAGATGTGATCCTTAGATAAATCTCCCATAATACCCTGCTGATTCCTTCCGTTTGGTCAGGGCTAACAGAATCATACTAATTGGCAACTCGGCTGTGGGGGTAAAGAAATGGGGTTGTTCTTCAGTTACTTTTCTTGAATGTCAGACAGATTAGTGCACTAAAATGTCTGGGACATAAATATGCAGCAGATTTCAAACAAATGAAATTCTAAAATTGTTTGTTAAGATGAATTCAGTGAATGAAGGAACTAACTCTCCTTTTTTCATGTTCTCTGAACTGCAGGTCATACAATTCATTTTGTTTCAGGCTGATTTTTTTAGGTAACTATTTGGAAAAAAACAAAGAAACAGATTTTGAAAGAATGAAAGAACCAAATCCCAGGTCTTGCTTTTGATTTAGTTTTGTGGATTGTCTTTATTAAAAAAAAAATAACCTAAATGTTCTTCTTGACCCTGAAACAAAGAGTGAGATCCTGAAATACTTTCAAGTGTAGGTTTTGTAGCTGTAGTGCACTCCTAAAAAAAATGTTTCTAATCTTTCACAGCACAAATCTCTCCTCTCTCTGCATATCTGAGAGCATATTTTATTTGGTACAGCAAAATGACCCTTTTATTTTTATCCCAAAAAGAGTTTAAAGTACAAATCCACAGAATTTTGAAGATGAGCACATCCTAGATGTTTGAGGAAGGCATTTTATTTTGCAAATATTTTGTTTTAAAATGTACATGAAGTGCTTGTACAATGGTGAAAGGGTGAAATTCCTGAAATTAGCTAATCCTGGAAAATATAATTTCTATTTAAAATTTTGGTTACTAAGAAACCAAATGTTCTCTAAAATAAAGAAGTCCTGGAAACCTTCCTATTGCATATTCTGGACAAGCTAGAAATGAGTGTTGCATATTCGTATGAATTAATACAAAATGTTTGGGCAGTTTGCTCTAAATAAAAACCACTTAATAAAATTAGTAAGCATTTGAACTGTGATTTAAATAAATGTTTACACTAAACTATCTAGAAATACATTCTCCTTAATTTTAATGGTGTGTGTAGGTACAAAAAAAATAATTCAAAGTACTCTCTGTGTTTTGTTGTTGGTTTTTTTTTTTCCCATGTACAGCTCCACCTAAATTATCTCATTCAAAGTAGTGCACTTTTGAACCAGTAAACTCATTCTTAAGTTAGGGTTACACTGATAAACTGATTTCAAACAAATGTAACTCAGTGCCAACACACAATTTCAACAAGAAGCAGAATTACAACGACAAATATCAAACAAACTGTTTGACTGTTTGAGCCTGTGTGAAATCTGAGAAAGGTGGATTTCTCAAACAATTATAGGAACTCGGTGTTGTTTGTTGGTTTGAAACTTTTTCTGCTCGATGAAGTGATGTTACATTTTACTGATGAAACACTTCCAAGTTGTGCTTTGTTTCTAAATTTTAGACTGAAACGAAGCTTCAAGGCACAGCTAGGAATTTTCTTTTAATGATGACTAAGAATTACTTACTTTCTAAGGAGAGAACATAACTATTTGCTTTTATACCCATGCCAAACCTCTGCAGTATTACTTTGAGCTAACCTTTATCCCCTTTCTGGACTTGTATTGGTCTCTGCTAGAAAGCCAGTCAGCTGTAATTACTTACAGGTGAGTTATTCCATACTAATGAAATAGCTCTATGAAAACGATGTTATTGAATTGAAACGTAGATGGCAGAAACACATTGATTTATTTTGCATGGATTTTTAAACGCTTAACAATCCCTCCCTCTCCCCTCAGTGCTAAAGAAATTAAGATCCAGCAGAGAGAGAAGTGAACATGAAGTTCACTTGTAAGTTAGACTGCTATCATTTTAGCATGGTTTGGGGGCAGAATGAAAGAGAAAATTCGTTTCAGTTTTCCAGTCAAACGTCTCTTTTTTTTTTTTTTTATTTCCAAAAGCTCGGTGCTGGGCACGGCATTCAAAACACAGCACCCCTGCATTCTTACCTTCCTCCTGACACTAACTGAAAGATGAATTTGTTTACTTTGTTGTGCTTTTTTTAAAAAGTGTGGCTAACTCCACCCATAGTTCTGCAACTTCCCAGTCACCCAGTCCTTTTTAACCTTTTAAGAACTGCTCCTGACCCTCCATCCTCCCTGCCACTAGAGCAGGCGTTTTAAAGCCACATCCATTTTTATTGACCAGAACGAGAGTGAAACCTCCAGCTCCCAACTGCAGCCCCCTCTGAAAGTGCCCCCAGCAGCTGTAAAAATAGGGGCTCTTACCACACCAGCCCGAAGTTGCCTTGGCCCTGGGTTGGCAAAAGGAGCCAACTGCCCCTTGCATTTGTCTGCAGGGAAGGGGTCGCTCTTATGGGGCTCCTTTTTCCCCTCTCTCTCCTTATATATATACATATATTACTATTTTTTGGAGGGGGAGGGACAGGATTTTGTTTTGTTTTTACAGCAGCCATCCAGAGCCCTGGGTATTGATTTTCGGGCACATGAAAGGGATTTTTTACAGGCCTTCCCTGTGGAAGGGAGCAGCAGTAAAAGGTGATACCACCCACTCCGAAGGAATGCTGTGCATGCAATTAGGAGCAAGCTCCCAGCCAGGGGGTTAGAATTCAAAGCAAGGCAAAAGCTCCCCACCTCCCACAAACAACAAATCCATTAAAACTACCAAAGCCATCAATACTAATCAATGCATCCAGGGACCATTAACTATTTCAGTGCTCGGGGTTGTTGCCTTTTTGTTTGTTGTTTTAATTCCCCCTCACACTCCTCGCTCCACATCCGCGGGGGCTGCATCCCCCTGGTGAAAACACCCCCCCAAATTTTAGGTCGGTAGCTCTTTTGGTTTTACCACTTTTTTTTCTCCCCACGTTCAGACACTCCCGGCACTATAACCAGCTTCGTTAAATACCATTAAGTGCAACTGACTTCAGAAAGGACCGGTCAGGAGCAGGGGGGTGGGGGCCGGGGCTGCCCCGGGGAGGCTTCCCCGGTGCCCGGAGCCGCTGACGCCGAGGCTGGGGAAGCTTT
>NW_009953217.1:5443011-5447551 GCF_000747805.2 Chaetura pelagica
AATACCAGGGCTGCAGGCAAGGGAGGGGCGGGGTGGAAGGGGGATAAAAAATGCAGAAAGGAAGGAAATGGAGGGAGTGAGAATTAGACTCACTATAAAACCTCCTCATTCTGATTTACAGAAGAGGGAGGGGGGAGAGATGGGGGACAAGTAAAGGCGGAAGGGGGGGGAAAAGAAGAAGAAAAAGAAAATGTGAGCCAAGAAGCACAATGCCCCTCTTTCCTCTAGCGGGGATACTTACTAGGGTTTGGGCTAGAGATGTTTTTAGCTACGAGTCCGCAAGGGCGGTGGGATCTGAGAGAAAAATCAATATAAAACCTATGGAATTGAACTGATTTTTGCATTTACTGTCTCTCCTCTTTTTCTTTCTTTCTCTCTTTTTTTTTTTTTTCCTTATTTTCTTTTTTTTTCCCCCTTTTTTCTTTTTTTTTCTTCTTTCTTTTTTTTTTTCCCCTCCCATCCAATCCCTCATTCATAACTTGTATTTAGTGACTGGTTTTCTCATTCATGTTCCCCTCCCTCTCGGACACTGTCAAACCGAGCACAAGAGCCTGCTTTGTAGAGGTTTGATCAGCAGAGATTTGAGCTCTTTGGGCTGACTGCATTTTGGTGACATGCAATTACTTTTGAAGCCATCGATTGGATATGTTTATGGAAACACGTAAGGTATTTTTGGCCATCTGCTACCTAGGAAATTATCAACATTGTTTATTTTTAGCAAAAGGAATTAGGACATTTCTTTACCTTTCTTCTTTTCAATCCTGCAGATAGGAAAATGTTCTTAAGAATATCTTGCACTTTTATCACATTAAAACGATTGTTCCACCTAAATAAAGACAGGAGTGGGAGGGGTGAGCTTGGGTGCATTTTAGGCTTTTAGAAATCGTTTCTGACAGCTTTTAAATTACTAAAACATTTCAGAGGATGCCTTTCTGTTATGAATATTGCTTTTGTTTATATTTGTTAATTTAAAGGAAATCCTTTAGTGCATTTGTTGTAAAACTATAAGAATCTGGGAAAAAAATAAAGAACAATTTGAATTTCATATCTATATGTAGATAGAAATGCACATACATAGGATAATTTTAAACTTTTTTTCTCGTGTCTGAAAACCCATTCAAACATAACATTTTTCTTTTCTTTTAAGTACTTGAATAAACATGTGAGGATGGTGACATCTCACACATTTTGGGGGCACATTCAAATCAGTTTTTAATTAAAAGGTCCACTTAATTTTTTGAGTTTGTGTGCTAAAAAAGAAAACTCAAGGTAGATGTGCTATATGAGAAGAGAATTATGATTTTTTTGTGAACCCAGAGGTGACTTTGATTTCCAGCCTCTCTGAAGGGGTGGTAGTGATTTTTTTGAAGTTGAGGCAAACCAAAAGTCCAATCTGTTTAAGTTTAAACATTACTACTCAATGCTGCCCTGTGAACGTTTTACAAATCTATTTGTTCCTGTCTCCCATTCAATTTTATCAATGCATTTTGAATCCAGCCTTATAGTTTTGTCCCCAGAAGCAAATGTTTGTAACTAGGGAACTGGGAATAAAAGAGAAAGCATAAAAATCAAATCTATGCTTTCTACAGGTAGCAATCTTCCATGAGGCCAGATTTTAAAGTTAATTTATAACAGCCTCTGTAAACATCTTTGGAAACTTCTGTGAAATTTGTCTTGGTCCCCTCTCTTTGTTTCTGTCTGCACCCACATTCACAAAGCATGTGCATGTTCAAGACCTAATTAAGAAGGTTTGATACGAGTTTGTACATGTGTTTTCACACAGACAATCACAGTGAAATGTGTTACTGTGCTCTTCGTGTGGGACCATGTTAACCTTGTAGATGGGAAGAGTGTTATTAAAGAAATCGTAATTAATAGCATTAAGAAGCTGATTAAAATAAAAAACGCGTTATTGCAGCAGGGGTCTCATTAAGGAATAGTCATGCCTGTCTGCCACAGATTTAAGAACTTTCAGCCACAAGGCCTTGAACCGAGGCAGCTCCAGTTTAAGCAAACGCAGCGCAGACTCCACCCCCAGTGACATCAGATTGAGTTACACTGCAAAAACACCCCAAGATCTGGAGGAAAGAAAAAAATAAATAAATATGCTTTTCTCCCTCCCCTTCTTGATGTTTAAAAATGATAAAAACGCTATTCTTCTCCAGCATTGGACGGTCGCAAGGAACCTTTCTTTAAAGCAAACCAACAGCAGAACTTCTCAGCCTTCCCTTCCAAAGGGAGGGGAGAACACAACTCCACATTTGCAGCAAAACAACACAACTTCCCCCGGCCTCCCCCACCCCCCCAAAAAAAAAACCCTCAAAGAATTCCCCAACGTTCCCCAGCCCTGAAACGCAAAAATCAAATCAATCAATCTGGCATCACAGCAGAGAGATCCTCCTGTTGCAGAGCAGGAAGGAGCCCCGTAGAAAGGAGTGTGACACACAGAGACAGATCCGGGGCTGGGGACCAAGGGCTGGGGAACTTTCATTAACTTTATTTGCAGTTTGGCAAAAATCAAGCTGACAAACCCGTTCAGATCTTGCTGTAAAGTTACACATTTTTCACGTAAACATCCAAGGCAGTCGCCTTTCCCTGGGATGTGTCATTTCCTGTGTAGCTATAATAATACATTAAGTAAAGGGATAGCAATGATTTTCCATATTTACATATTTATGGACGCTGTGCGTATGGAAAGATAGCAGGATGCTGTGCATATACAACAGTAGAAATCGGCAGAAATAATTTCGTTTAAAAAGTTTGGGAAATGACCACACTGAAATAAGAAACATGCTTCAAATATTCTTGGCATTCAAGACAATGTTGGCAAGGAGAGATTTATGGACAAGTCGGTGTGGGACAGGGAAGCTTCTATGTTGAAAGATTCGGGGAGGTGGATGTCATGCTCAGGACACAGGTCACCAAAAAGAGCTACAAAACCAACTTAGTTCTTACCTGCTCCCCACGGGCTTTATTTTACTCTGAATCGTGCAATGAGAAACATTTAGCAAGGCAGTCATAAGGAGACTCTCTGGCGACTGATAGCAAGCTGAAGGCATTAACTGTGGGGATACAGGGGCTCACCTTTGCTCCAGGAAGGACATCTTTCTTTTTGCTGCAAGATATCTACTTTTTTTTTTCTTTTTTTCTTTTTTTTTTTTTTTTCCCTCCCCCCCAGCAGTAAAGTGTCAAACCCACAAAGGAAGCGATATAATTAGTGCTGGTACCTACTGCAAACTCGGATCTCTGAAGAGAGACCAGTGCAGCTTTTCAAACGTCTACCATTTTGAAATCAGAAAAACATTTTCTAACAGACAGAAGAATCCCTCTTGAATCCCCCCTGGCCCTTTTGAATTCACGCCCTGCCTTACATCAAACGCTTTTTTGCTGATTAACTGCACAATCAGGTCCCTGCAGATCAGGGGAAGAATGGAGAAGAGAAAAGCAACCTCTTTTCCAGAGAACAATACCATTATTTCAGCTCCATTGGACAGGAATGTGTGATTTCACAGCCCACTGCCCTTCTCTCCCATCTCCAAAAACACTGCCAGAGATCCACTGCTCCATGTCCCCACCCATTAGTACCCAGACCCAGAATTTACAACTTGAGCTCAATATTTGGGGGGCGGGGGGGGGTGCTGAGCACACATATGCATACATATATGGAGAAAATATCCAAATCAGAACCAACTCCCAAGCCCAAGAATAGATACAAAGGAAGTTTAGTTTATTTTTAAAAATAGCTAATATCCTTTTTCTTGTGTAATGTAAAATTCACAAGCCCACGATTTATATCTTGGGGTTGGATTTGGTAGGAAGATAGTTAACAAATGAAAGGCAAAGATATTTTAAAACTAAAACCAGTCAACAGTTTAGAGGGAAAAAAGGCTTTTTTGTTGTTTTGGGGTTTTTCCCCTCAAAACCGGTTACTTAATAAATTACCAGTAAATACAGTTTAAAAAAATAAATACAAAAGCCTTTTTAGCCACAAAAGTCTATCGCTTTCTCACAGCTTAGCCCGTTCCTTTGCTGTTAAATTTGTCTCATTGGAGTATGAAAACATTTTCATTTTACAAACATCTGTTGAAATCAGTTGTCGATGAGCTGATTCCACAGGAGCAACTACGTGTTTTAAAGGTGGAAGGAACTGCAGAGTTGCTCGTTAGTTAACAACACGGCAGAAATCTTTTTCAAAAAGAAACTCACCAAGACACTTCCCTGCAAGAGAGACTGTCAAGGACTCTCTCAGCCTTTGTTTATTCATTTTTCAACGATTCCTGTGTTTTAGAATTTGCATGGCAGGAGAAATACTACAGAGCTTCTCTCCCCAGCCCTTAAACTCTGATACCGCCTGACTCCAGCCCAACCGCGTGTACAAAAGGAGAAGCTCTCGTCATGAAAGTGCACTGAAGTGACCTGGTGTGTTTTAGTCGGTCACAATTAAATCCCTCTCCCCGCGGAGAGCGCGGCTGCGGGAGGAGCGGGAGGGAGCGTTGCTGCCCGCCGGCCGGCGAGGAAGAGGAGCCGCCTCTGCCCTGGG
>NW_009953217.1:5448715-5459555 GCF_000747805.2 Chaetura pelagica
GGAGCCGGATCCTTCCTTCCCCTTTCCGAACTGTAGCGATTTCCCCAGTGAAGTTCTCGCTGGTCGGTTTTGCTTTCTGGCGTGTGATCGATCCGCGGGGTTGGGATGAACCGCCGGCCGGAGCTGCCCGGGACGGCAGCGGGGCCGGGAATAAAACTTGGGAGCAGCAGAAGTGGCAAAGAGCTGTCGGTGTCAGCCGGAACGGAGGGGAGAAGAGGGAACGGGTGCGGGTGCGCATCGTCCGCGCGCCAAGTACCGGAGGAGTAGTGGGAGAGACGGTGCTGGCAGGCTGGGCTGGAACCTCTAGGTAGTGGTGAGCTATTCTTTTTTTTTTTTTCTTTTTCCCCCCCCCCCCTCCTCTATCAAACATTTCACCTATGCAGACGCTTCTGAGAAGCAGAGGGTGATCCCACGAATCCCACTGTGGCCGGAGCCGAGCCCGCTCCCTCCCCACCCCCCGCGCCCGGGATTGTGTTTCACGGGAGGGTTCGCGTGCGCTGCCCGCTCTCATTGTGCCACATCTCCCCTTCGAAAATACTACTCCCTTCTCTAAATGCGGAAAAAACTCCTCTCTCTCTAGGTACCGTGTAGACCGGTTTGCTTTTTTGTTTGCTGGGCTGTTTTTTTTTGCTAAGAGATCCTGCCCTAGCACCGTCTCTTTTTAGGCTCAGAACCCCCGAAGAGCGAGGCAATAAGTCACATGCTATCTCCAGCCAGTATTTCTATTGGCTTAATATTTAAATCTCGTAAAACTAATGCTTTGCTTAAATAGTCCAGAGTTTTTGCAATAAACCAGGGTGCGCAGCCCAAAGTGTTTCTTTGGCATTCTTGCACTTTGCCCCAATTCCGCTCCGTTTCCCTCCAGTGTGTGGTCTTCGAGTTGTGTGAGGAAAGCTTGTACCCTCGAACACAAACCTTGGGCTCTGGAATTAGAAAACTACTTCCTAAAGCTTAAAGCACATTCTTTCTTCTAGTTTTCTTTCCTTCCTTCCTAATTTATTTCTTTCTCTCTCTTCCTTTTTTTTAATTTATTTTTTATTTATTTAACATTTCCAAACTAGCCTAGGTTTCTGGGTTAGGGATAAATTATTGTACAAAAAAAAGGAGGAAAGACTGTTAAATCAGAAAATGAGAATAGTACAGTTTTGGGTTCTAATTGGGTGGGGACATTTCCAAATAAATTGGCTTTTTGTTAATACTATTCTGAAAAAATGACAGTTAGAATGAATTTAGTGCATTTTTGCACTCAGCCCAAACTCCCCCAGACCTGAATCAGTTTAATTCATTTTAGCACTTGGTACGATTCTTACTTGTCTGTGCAGTTTATGAAAAGTTGCTTTCAAGTTTGAATTTCTTTGCATAGAATTTCTTGACATTTTTGAAGTCTGAAATCCAAGTATTTTATAACGTCTCAAGTGATTCTGATTTAACAAGTAGTTAAATTTTCCAGGTTCAGCTTTTAAATTGTTTAAAGAAACATGGTAAACAGTATGAAACCTAAAGACTAACAAGTTGACTTGTTACTTATTGCTAAAGTTATTCAGAGTGTTTGATTTGTAATGATTAACTGATGTTTTCTCCTTACTACCCATATATTCTTTTAGAAAAATGAAAAGTTAAACCAGTAATGTTTTCATGATGCAAGGAAATTATTTTTAAAGGTCTCTCAACTCCTGGATGGCAGTTGTTTTGAAAGCTTGCTTAGATGCTTGTGTAAAATAGCAAGATTTCCCTGGCAATTAAAAATAAATAAAAATAACTATGCTACTAGCAAGCATGTATGTAATAAATATCAAATATTTTAGCAGACAATTCAGATGAAAGCAATGGAAAGGATATGAACTTCTCTATTGTGTCCTTACAATAATGTTTAATCTAATTCATTACACTTACTGTTGTAAAATACTGGGGTGCTGAAATGCAAGGAGGACAATCTCAATTTTAGTCTTTGATTTCACATGCTCTAATGCAATACAGTTGCAATTAAGACGGGGGAGGGGGAAAAAAAGTCCCTAAAAGAAGCTTATCTAAATTCTTGCTGAAGTTAACTCAAGGTACAGTTGTGAAATATTAAAATCTCATTTTAAAGAATGGCACTGAATCAATGTGGTTGTTGAAGAAACTCCTTTTTTTTGAATGCAACAAATCTCTTTTAGAATAAATAATGCACAGAAGGCCATCTCTTGGAGAAGTTTCTAACTGATTTATCATTTATTTTGGAAAGTCTCTGAAGTATGCTGTTGTCCAGAGCCCTTTTTCTGTTGTACTACTGGCAATTATGATGAGCAGTGCAATATTAAAAGGGCATTGGCTGGCAGAAACATGACCCCCTTTAGCAGCCCACCCTCTTCAGAGTGGGCAAACAACCCTAAAATAGATGCCTCCTCCAGTGTATTTATGCACGTGTGTGAAATAAGGTTTTATACATGTGGGAGTGGTTTTAAATAAGGAGAGAGATTCTGGGTTATATCTCTATATGCCTTTCTATAGAAAGGGGCTGGAATAATTTCAACACATCCCATTTAAAACATAAGCTCCAAACATTTCTGGGAGCATTCAGGGCATCACATTACCTGATTTGTTTACCAATAACTTGTAATTAATTATTAATTTCTACACACTTCCACCCAGTATCTACACTGAATTTTTATAATAATTTATTTCTAGTTTTTCCCATACAGAAACTTTCCCCGTCCTGTTTAAGGTGGTTCCTATCAGTGTCTATAGGGATTTAAGGCTGTTGTTTTGTTTCTGAGAATCTGTGGTATTTACACTGATTTTTGAGAGGTGACACACACAGGGATGGGGAAGCCTGATGCGCAGACACTAGGTATTTTTGTACACAAGTCTCATAATTTCTGTAACATTTTCCATAGCAAATCAAAGCACTGTGTATTTATACCATTCTATACACACACAGTGTTTTTTCATCTGTACTGGTCAACCAGCACAGAATACACAGCACAGTTAACAAAACTTCTGAAGGCACAGGAAAGGGCTGGCACTTTCTGTGATTTATTTAAATTCTGTAGTTCAGATTCATTGACTGACCAGTTTGGTTTTTATGGAAACATACATTTGAGGATTGTGAAATACGTCCCTTGTTCTTTTATTCTCCATTACTGTAGCAAAAATGTTTTATTGTATAAAACCTTTATAACATACCGTGCTTAGATATACTGGGCATGTAGCAAAAGACTTGAATGGTTTGTTTAACAAGCCATACTAACTGGTCTTTCTCTCTCACTCACTCTCTCTTCCTTCTTTTTCCTTTTTTGTCTTTTTTTATTTTTATTTTTAACTAACTTTTTATTTGGGTTTTTGTGTTGGTTTTTTTTTTTTTACCTTGTCTAATTACGATTGCAAATAAACTTTGTCATGCAGAGTTTTATTTGAGCTAAACATAAAAACGTTATTGTGGTTAACACTGTAATGTAACAGTCCCTTACAAAAGGATGCAGGGACAGCTGTGCAGAACGTGACAGTGGCTGCTGGTATCGCTGGCTCTGACAATGTTGCACTACTGTCTGCACAAATAAAGCAGTGCAATAATATTGTCAAAGCATTTGGTTCCAGTCCTAATACATCCTTTATGATGAGTTACTGTTGCACACCCAGCCCCTGACATTGTGGGATTCTGTAGTTATTTAATGCATTTTAGTAGGCAACCAGCCCCCTACTCTGATTTCTTCCCTCCATTGCAAAGGCTCGAGCGAGTGTTAACATGTCAACATCATGTAGAAATTGCCTTAAAAATCCCTACCCTTGTGTTTGTTTGTTTGTTTTGTGTTTAGGTTGAGTGGTCTGTATGGAAATTCCTTGGGTTTTGTTCCCCGTTTTGCCTGCTTCAGTGTACAAAATGGATTGCCCTTTCTGCCACTAGCGTGGGTTTGTGTGTCCAAGTTGTAAAATAAAAAGCTGGCCTATTCACATTTTAAAGCCCTCTTGTCCTCCTTTAGAGCAATCACTACCTTTTAAAATATCCTGATTAGGTTTGAATATTTTCTTACTATTGCTTTAAAATTAGAGTTTTATGAACCTAAGGATGTTATTGTTGTGCATAGGCAGTGACTTTAATATATACACATGTATTCACAGGCAATTTAATTTTTGCTTCATATTGATGTATTTTTCAAATTCCATTGTATTTCACTTTTAGATGAATTACTGTTTAGATTAAAGCAATATTGATACCTTCATTTAAAAAAAAAAAAAGAGAGTAGGAGGCACCTATATAATAATCAATAGGTTTTGAAAGAGAATCTTCCCTTGCACTTCACAGTAGCAACATGGAGTGAGTCTCAGAGACACAGGGATGGTGTAGGCCTCGGAACAGGAATATTGCATTCAGAATAGGTCTTTAAATAACAATATGTTGGTGACTGTCACTCGCGGTGTAGGTTGGAGGCAGATGTGGTATTTTCGCCTGCAGCTGCTAAGAAAGGGGTTTGGAGGGCTGGGGGATGGGACCTTCCTCTCTTTTTTTTTTTTCCTGAAGCCTTGAGCTGTTACCTTGGGAGCAAAGGGTGGGGGTGGGGAGAGCAGTCATATTGGAAATCAAATCTAGGTAGAGGAGCGTTTTCAGATTACACTACACATCCCAAGCCAGGCCGGGGTGTGCTAGTGAGCGAACCATGGGGAGGCAGAAAATGGAGGACCACATCCTGGCGGGGGGAGGTGTCCCATTTTTGAGGGATGAGGGTCAGCCAAATCCTCAATTAAGCACTCCAGTTCTTCAATGAACGAGGGAGCAAACAAAAGACACCTTTTCAGACCTTCTATTTCTGGTGAGGAGCTGGAGCCTGTCTCCTTTTCACATCCAGAGGAGAAGACTGAGACTCCACACCCAGAGCCGAGGCCCGGTGCTGGCAGGGGCTGTGGTGTGGCTCCCAGGCCCCAGTGGAGGTAACCCGAGCCAGCATGGCTCCCTGTCTCCTTAGCTTTTCTTTTCATCCATCCCTCGGCATTGTAGCACGGTTGCCATTTTTATGTGCGTTAACGAACGGGGAGGCCTGTTTAGCTTTGTCACTTTCCTCCTCCTAATATCTGACTAATTAAAAAGTAGGAGAGTGTGAAATCTCTAAGGGCTCTGATGGGGGGTGTCTCCCCCCCCGCCATCAGTAGAAGCACAAGAATGACCACAGTGGAAGGACGAGGGGCCCATTGACGTCCCTGGCCAAGGAACATGGGAAGGAGGGTGGATCAGCAAGGAGCTGGAAGCCACCCTGGAGCAGGGCAGCACTTTGCTCAGTGTGCATGTGCTTGTGGAGCCCTTCAGCGTGTGGAAATAAGTGTCAGTGAAAGCCTTGGTGGGGCTGATGCCAGGCTGTAAGATGGCCTCTCAGACATGTGAGCCTGCCTTGTCTGGAGGTGGAGAAATCACGGGGGGAATAGCTGCATACTTGTTTCCGTGTCTGAAGTTATGTCTTTAAAAATAATATGGTCGCTACACTTGAAAACCTCCCTGGGCATGGGAGGGATTTGAGACCTGTGATACATGGAAAGGCCTTTGTGGTGACAAGGACTGTATCCCATTCACAGAGGGCGAGGTGACACCTGAGGCCTCCTGGCTCCGGCTGGGGCCGATGGAGCCCATAGAGGACCCTTCGCTGAGCACCAGCTCTGGAAGGCAGAGCCAAGGGGATCAGGGGGCGAGAGCGGGGTTCCCTGCAGATTTGGGGCTGGGATGGAGGTTACACATTCCAAGCCCTCCCTTCCCCACTCTTTTTTTTTTTTTTCCCCCTGCCCGGCTGAGGAATGTAACAGTGAGGGGGGAAAAAAAAGCACTGGAGGAAAGCAAAAAAAGTTGGGGGGGTGGGATTCGGAAGCAAAGGCCCCTTCAGGAGTCTGTATTTGTGCAAGGGAAACCATTTGCATGTGTGTGGAGATGCCAGAGTTTGTCTCCAGTTGGGTCGGAGGGGGAGGGCGCGGGAGGAATGCGGGGAATCAGGTCGGGCTGCGGGGGGAAGGGCTCCGGCAGAGCCTCCATCCTGTTGTTGCATAAACTTGTTAAAAGAACCCCTCCTCTGTGGAGGCAGCACACACAGGGTATTAGTGTGGTGGAGGAGGCCAGACCTGCGCCCTGGCTACACAACCAATTGGAGCGGAAAGTGAAATCAGATGGTTTAAGTTTTCAGAGAGATTTTTTTTTTTTTTTTTTTTTTTTTGTTTTTCAGGGGGACTTTTTGAGTCATTGCAGAGTGCTGGAGCTGTGTTAAGGTCGCTCCTGCTCTCGCTGCTCCTGGGTGGTTTGGGAGGGGAGGGGGCCGGGCAGGGGGGCAGGAGGTACCGCTTCCCTTCTAGCCTTGCCCCTGGCCCGGCCGCCCCCCCGGCAGGCAGGGGGGCTGGGCAGGCTGTGGGCAGCTGGGGGGGAGTCTGTCCCCTGCCATGGGGGAGGAGTTACTTGGGGGACCCCTAGATCAGCCTCACACATGCTCCTTCCCCAACCAAGGCGACTAAAAAAATCTTCCGCTCGCTGAGCTGTACATGCAGGGCCAGAAGTGGGATCGGTACTTCCAAGGTGATAGGATGTAGCCCTATTTTGCTCCTGCATTTAGTACCACAAGTCTTTTTTTTTTTTTTTTTTTTCCATCAGACAGCAGAGGGCTGGTAAACACCATGCAGAAAAGCCGTATTGTGGGGTTACAAAGTCTAGGCTGTTTAAGGAGCTCTGTCATTCCTTTTAATGGAGCTCACTGACGCAGATCTGGCTTCTGCCAGCTGAGGAAATGTTGCTGCTGAGAAAAGGGTTATTGAAACCCACAAACTAAATATTATAAGCAAGAATCAAATGGCAGGATGTTCTGGAGTGTAATCCCTCCTGATTTCAGAAGGGGAATGTATTGATAAGTGGCTGTGGGTGACAGAATCCCCAAGCTTGGTGGGTGAAATGTGCTCAGGAAGGTGGTGTGTTCAGAGAGGATTATCAACCTGGACAGGTTGACTCTTGCATGGAAGCAAGAATCCCCTTTTTCTCTGGATGGATTTGTACAAACTTGCTAGATAGACTTAAGGAGCCAGGACTGGAATGCCAAGAATTTTCTCTCTCTCTTAAAAAAAAAAAAAAAGAAAAAAAAAAAAGAAAAAGGGAATTAAAAAGTCAACACTTCCCAGTTTTAAAACAATGATAAAATTATTAAATAGGATGGGAAACTAAATCAACTCTCACCCTACAACTGTTTCCAAAGTCTTTGCTCAGACCTTTGGTAATAGTGTCAATTCTGCTGCAGAAAATACATCGTAGACTATAGAATGTATTTAATTGCAAGATGGCTTTTAAATGGTCTCCTTTCCTCAGGCTAGCGAAATGGCTGTGACCAGGGAAACAAGGCTGGACTGAAGCTTTGTTGCCCTGCTATGTTTTGTGAGGTTTCAACTGAGATGAAAATTTAAAACCCCACTTGCCCGAAGTAGCACCTTTAACCACAAGAAAAACAAACAAACAAACAGCAACAAAGGGAAGGGGAAACGCTCCCTAAACTAAACCAGGTCTGATCTCACAAGGCCTCCAAGCTCCAAAGAGTCAGCTCACTACTTTATTTATCTCAAAGCTTCATCATAAGGACACTTCAGTCTGTTTGTCTGCTAACATCAGAAAAGGGGAGCTTCAACATACAGCAGTGACTCCACTACAGGAAGAAATTCCCACACACACTTTGCCAAAAGAAAAAACGCTTCCATTATTGCGCAACATATAAAATGGTATTTCCATACTTGTCTGGGTGACATTTCCATTTAGTTTCTATAACTGATTAAAGGCGAGAGGTTTCTAAACATATCTATAGATGCTGAGCCTCATGGTGTATAAATAGCATGCATTTCATAATCTCGTGTTTAAACATTTATTTTAAAATAACCCCCATATACATTCCAGAGAGTCTCCCTGCTATAGGACATAGTGCAACCCAGGCTTTGCATATTGTTTGCAAACTGGGGGACTATTAATGGAGATTGATTCAGTCCTTATTTTTCTTAAAAAAAAAAAAAAAAAAAAAAAAGAGAAGAAGGCAGCAGCACAGGGTGTCCTCTGCCAAAACACCACTTGGAGATAAGGGAATTTTTGAGACACATCTAGGTTCTCCACAGATCCAGAAACATAAAGACAAGATTGCCTTTGCTTGGAACTTAACTTGTGGCTGAGGTTTTTAATTACATCCCTTACCCTCCTCTCTCCTGCCAGTTGCAGCTTCTGCAACTACTGAAATTCTTGTGTGGAAATTGTCAATTTGTGCTCCCCCCACATTGATCACTTGATGTGCAGATTGTACAATTCCACTGTAAACTTGCTAGTGGGTTTTTGTCTCTTGTGCCATTGGAGAAGTTAAATTGTGTGTGTTAAGTGTAAGTCTTGTTTGAGATAACATCGAGGCTGAAGAGTGGAAAAAGACATGGTAAACAATAAACAAAATAGAGACTGGACGGGAATAGATGGAAAGGTAAGGCCAAGCCTAGTTGCATCTTTCTTTTTATGTTCTGTCCAACTGGATGTCTGGGTTGCAGGGATTGTTGAGAAGCAGAGTGGCAGGAGTAAACCTGAGGTTTTGCCAAGGTAATGAGAATACAGAAGTTTGACAAAACTCATTCTGAGCTGCTTACAGCAATCTCTGTGAACATGGCCTTTTAATTAGTGTGAGCAAAGGTTAATACAAATAAATAATGTGGAAAAAAGATCCCTTTTTGCTTCTAACAAGCATCACAAAGGACAGGGAGAGGGAGGGGTAGGGGCAGATTGGAGATTTTGTTTATCAGTCCATTAGAAAAACAAACGATTAATGGAGCTTCCCCCAATTCCCTATTCTTTGGCAAGTCCTAGGTTTTCTGCTGCTTTGGGCAAGTCAGGCAACATCAAAGGGGATGCAGGGCTGCCTCACACCAGCATGCCAAAGCCAGGGATCTCTAATGGCAAAGACCAGATCAATGTGGCATGCATAAATTAGCCAGGAATCCATGAATTAGGGGATTGTCTCTCCAGTACACTCCTATTTAATGCACTGGAAAGCAGGCTGAGGAAAAAGAAGCTTAAAGTGTCAAAATCATGACCTGGTTTGGGATGGCCTGGGAGTGAAGTTTCCTTCCTCTGGACTCTCAAGTGTTCCTACGTGACAAATGCACTGGGGCAGGTTAGCTGGGAGCCAGACTGCAGAGGAAGAACTTAGTTGGCAAAGCAGCCTTTAAGCTGGAGGTGTTTTGGCCCCTCCCTGGGAATCATTTATGTGGCTGTTGGTGTGTTTAATACTAAGCCAGCCCCAGCTGAAGATTATGCCTTCCAGCCTAGGACAGAATATGTGCTGTGGAGGGGCAAGAGGAGGAGAAAAAGCCAAACAAAACAAGCTAGGGCAAAACACACGTGCGTCTTCAAACACTGTTTAATCTGTGTGCGTTAATGTGAAGTCAGTGCTGGAGAGCCAGCCCTGGAGATCCTGTTTCGCTTTCTAATATTTGGTGTGTACTTAATCCCATGATTTCCAATCAAGGGAGGGATATTTTAAAACACTGGGCTCTCCAAGTAGGACAGCCCTAGAAAGGAAGTTCTCCGAGGGCTTGCTGCCTGTTACTAAGAGGTTCAAAATACAACTATCAGTTAGTCAAATAAATAGCACTACCCAGCCTCTAGGAGCTATGCAGCTAATTGACTGAAGTTATTAATAAAGGAGAGACATTTACACAGAAGAAGAATGTGAGAAGTGGGGACAGAAGTATAGTAACCTGAAGAAAATCTACACTGGAGTTAAAAATGTCCTGGGAGAAAGGGCACCCATGCACAGGTTCAGTGGGGTCAGAGGTTTACACCATTCCTGCATCCCCACCCTCCCGGGAGCACATGGTGCTGTGATCCACAGGGCAGTGCACTGCTTTCTAACTTTTTACCCCTTCCCCATTTGCAGGCACGGAATGAAGCTCCCCTCCAGTCACCTGCTGCAAGACACATTATCCAGCTTCCTAACCTTAAGGATGAGACCCTATCAATATTGCCTCTGCTTTTGTGATCAGGGTAGTAGTGCAATATTGCTTATAGGGTCTTTTCTTTTGAGGGTTATTCTTCACGGAGAGAAGAAAGCCACAACAGGAAAAAATAATCCTATGTACCCATCAAGTTAAGGGGAAAGTTGTGAAATGCCAAGCGTTGTTAGATAGGCAAGTAATTGTGTAGAGATGTTATTTGTGACAAATATTCGTGCTATTGTGGTGACTCAGATTGTGAGTAATGGGCATATTTTTTGATACTATCACACAGGATTCAGAACGGCCTCATGTATAAAATGAACAAGCAGTGATTGAAACCAGAGAAACCCATCATGGCTCCATTTTAAAATAGTTTGAAGAGACGTTTGAAGGGTGCCTATTTTACATAATGATGTAAACACCCACCAAGGGATGGGAGGAGATACATAGCCACACTTGCGGGTTCTGTGCCTGATCCCAGCCCGAAAACCAATGCAGTGCGAAACTGAGCATAGCACAAAGAGGCCGAGGCTCTAATCCCAGTAACCTCCTCGGAACAAAGCTGGTGCCTCTGGCTGGCGAGCACGGCCCGCCGGCTACAGCGCCGGGCTCTGCGGCCGCGGGCTGCTCCAGCGAGGCCGGGCACTGCTGCCGGCCCTTCCCGAGAGCTCTTCACTGAGGTACGTGGGAACGGAGCAGGGATGGGGGTGTTAAATCTCCCCTCCGCTTTGTGAGGGATCAGCTGGGGGCTGACAGCAGCTGGGATGGCCGAGTGGGTGGCCCTGCCTTCCATTTCAGGTGGTCCCTGCGGTCCCTTTCGGGACCTCAGGGGCCCAGGGAAAGGGACGGTGGGAGGGGACTGGGGGCTGGATCAGGGCGCGGCGGAGCAGCCGCTGCC
>NW_009953217.1:5460069-5468047 GCF_000747805.2 Chaetura pelagica
CCCCCGACTGCCCGCGGAGCCTGCGGCGGGACGACCCTCCGCTGTACCCGGCCGACGCCAAATAAATAAAGTGCCTTCCACGTCCCCTGTCGCTGCCTTTTCTTCCCGGTGGGATTTCGTACAGGTCACCTCCCGCCTCCCCAGCGGCTACACGCAGATAAAAATCCCCTCGACGGGTTTTTGTTCGGCGATCCGGTGTGCTCATCGCCCCTTTGGTCTTTGTGGGGAGAGATCGAAAATGCAAATAGGAAAACGAGCGTCTTCCTCCACTGTGAAGCCTGAAAAACATGCTCGAGGCATGTCCCAGTGCTGGGTTCAGCAATGGGAGAGCGCGGGTAGGGAAGCGAACGTGCGGGGCGGGAGAGGAAGGGTTTGCCATAATGGAGATGAGAGCAGCGCCCTGCATCTGGGAGCTGGGCTGGGAAGGCCAGGAAATAGCCCTTTGATTATTAGTGGCCATGGTGAAATGGATACTTCTGTAAAAGAGGGCTGGGGAGGGGTATTTCCTTTAGCAAAGGACCTTTCCACTCTGGCCCTTTGAACTGGCGCTTCTCCCTGGCACTGCTTCTGCTTCATCATGACTTTGCAGAGGAAGGTGAGTGCAGAAAGCAGGCTGGCGGTGGGAGAGGGGAGAGGGATGCAATCTAATCCTGACAAAAAGGCTCTTGCAGTCTATGCTTCATTTCCTATTTCTTTTAGATTCTCTCTTTCTTCCGTGTCTCACATGCAGAAGCTGATCTAAAAGCTGAATCCTTCTCTGCAGTCTCTCTCAGGGAAAAGTCAGCCCCCTCCCCAGCTTCACCTTCAGGCTTTGCGCACACAAAATGGCTGCAGCAGCCTGTGGGTGGGCATGGAGAGCTCAGGAAGCTGCCTTTCTTTTTCCCACCCTGCCTGCCCAGGAAGCCCTTCTGCTTTTATTTTCTGTGGCATTTTGCTCTTGCATAGCTCTGTGCAAATCCAAGGGGGTCTCCTGTGTGTGAGCTATGCATGGAATGGGAGCTGGGGATGGAAATGGCCAGTTTGCATGAGAAGGGGACCTGTCGGGCCCCAGTGTTTATTTTTTTGCTGACCTTCTGGGGATATGGTCAGTGAGAGCTGTGACAGCTGCTGGAAGCGGCAGGGGCTTTGAAGATTGTGAAGGTTGTGACCTCGAGGCCCCTTTCCTCTCTCTGTCCCAGGAGCTGCTGAGTCAATCAGGGAAAAGGGGAGGTGAAATGCGGGCTGCTCTTTAGCCATTTTTCAATCCGTGAATGAAACAGGAAAGGACAAATGCAAGAAGAAAAAAGAGCGATTACTTCCACTTTGGTGCATTACTGAGAAGGGGGAATCTCTATTTAGCAAAAGATTATAACAATAATGGGAAACCACTGTGCTCCTAAGATCCAGCACCTTGAATAAAGGATTTAACTGGGCAAGGAGCTGATGGCAGATCAATAACAGTAAATTAAGGGGAAAGCCTACAAACTCCTCTTGGTTCAAAGCAAGAGAAAATCCAACTCAGTTCCACCTGATACCAGCTCTAGGTATAACAGCAGGTACATGTTCCCATTGGCCCACTAGCTCCCACCATGTCCTCGACCCTACTCTTAACACATCTTCGTCTTTGCTGAGCTCAGCTGAACCCTAGGGCTGAGGTTGCAGAGGTGACTGAGAACGGCTGCACCACACATGCCAAAATAAAGGGACAAAGTGCATTATGCAGGCCAGAATCCTTGATGTGTATGAACTTTCAAATGGCACAAACTCCCTTGGCAATCCACACCCCAGGCAGCCCAGGAGAGGGCTCTTACTCAGCCCCAGAGCCCTCTCTAAGCCCAGAGAGTGGGGTTTAAGTCTTTTTCACTTTCTGAATAACATGATCTTATGGATCCTTCCTTTTAAAATAGTAATCAGTACAGCAAACAGAACAGACAGCTTCAGTTGACCAATACACAACAGAGGCAAAGAAGGCAAACAGCAGGCTTTTCAGTTAGTTTACACAGGGGGCACTTAAATACTGTATTGGTTACATAATACCATTTGGGGGTTGGGGTTTTACACATTCTTCTACTAAATATATCTGTGAGATTTGTTTTAAAGTGATCAACATAAATCCAGCCACAGCTTTGAGGGAAAAACTCCCATGATTAGACCTAATACCACTAGGTAGCTCACAGCATATTTACTGAAACCCCAGGCAGAACAGATTTTTTCCTCAACCCGCTGGTCAGCACTGCACTCACTCCACTGCAGCAGAGAGTGTGCACTGCCTTCAAAGGGCTGCCACTCACTGCCACTCCCCCGCAGGAAGCACAAGGTGCCAGTTTTTAGGGCCATATGCTGCCATTGCTCCACATCCAGTCCTTCAGGATTGATCTCAGCACTGGCTGAAGACAGGCTGTGTTCAGGCAACTATGACAAACTAAGTGCTAAAGGGATGAGGCATGTAAAAAAGTATTTAATCCTAGCTGCAACTGATTAGAAAAAAACCAAACTATCTGCTGTTAACTGCTTTTGAGAACTCCATTCACACGGGATACCTGAAGTATATTCCCTTCCTCGTAAGCCATCCAGTAAGCATCCTGTTGCCCTCCAAAAGGAGTAGCAGGTGGCTGAACTGCTCCACTGGAGGCTTGACAATGGCATTATCCACCCAGCTTTTCAGATGAAGCCTGGCTCAATCTGTACACAACTTACGAGACTCCAGCTAAACCCTTCCTGGGAATGGCAAGCTTCCCCAGGCAAGACCTGGGTCTAGCAGTCCTGCATCCTTGCAAAGGACTCATCCCTCTGTTCAGAAGTGAACAGATGGGAAGAAGAGTCTCAAAGCATCAGTGCTCTAAGGCCATGCTCTTGTCTTCAGTGTGTTGTCACCAGAAGCTCTGCAGGCAGAGATCTCTGCCATAAGGAGCTAGCAGAACAGCAGGTGGGCAGCTAATTGAGAATGGAAGTTCCTTGGAGCAAACCAAAATAGTCTTTGTGGCACTGCACAGAGCTAGGTACACTGCCTAGGCTCAGCATCAAACACCAACTCATTAAAAATCCTGCTTGCTCACTCACCTGGGAGGTGGGCAAGCCCTTGTCTTGTAAACCTCCTTAGGTCTTGTAAACCTCCTTAGACACACAGAGTAATCAGGTGATAACAATAAGCTGCGGCGCTCAGTGCAAACTCTAAGGTACCATTTTGCATGGGGGTAATAAGTCAAATATTTTAAAGTGTTACCCTGTTTGTACAACAGACAGCAGACCCCCTGCCTCCCTCAAACACTGATCTGCTGAGAAGCAACATCTTTGCCTGGAGTCGCTACACCTTTGTGAGCATTTTACCCAATTAAAACCAACAGGGAGTTAGACTGAGTACAAAGCCACCATCACGTAGCACTAGAAGACAAACTGATTTTTTTCCTCCAATGTGAATCCCCATCATATTTCAGAACAAGTTTAGGGTGACAGCAATCTGGTTTTACACAGCTCACTGGCAGAAAATTCTGTTGCTTGGTTTTGCTTTTACAGTAGTTACACCTTTAATGCACCTTCAAATTACTTTGAAAAATTCAAACAAAAGAGAGTCTCTTCCAAGAGAAGCAGAAAATGAAAGACTTCCCAATCTGAAGGAAAAGGTGATCTATCAACAGTTCCGGAGAAGCATGGAGGCCATCTTCACATGCAAGCTGTTCTAGGCACCAAGCACAAGCTCCACTGACCACCTCCAAACAAAAGAAACCCACCACATAACAACAAACAAACCACCAACTCCAAGAAAAAAAACGCACAGAAAAAAAAAAAAAAAGGCAGAGATAATTTAAATACGGGCAGAGGGAATACGGGTAATATTTAAATCGGGAAAAGTGAAGCCAACTGTTTTCCATATGTATCTTTTATAAGGGAGCCAGTGGGGTAGAGGGTTTTCTTTAAACACTCGACTAGCTCTTGGCACTACAGCAGGACAACCCTTCGCAGGTGGGTACAGCCAGCAGGCTGCCTCCCCCTCCGACAGCGGAGCAGCTTGGAGAGCGCAGGGGGAGCTCCCCGGGCAGGCGGTACCGGGAGGGACCTCCCGCTGCCCCGACAGCGCGGCGAGCATCCGAGCGGGCGGGACGGGCAGTGCCGGGCGTCTGTCTCCGGTGCTGGGTGCGGGACGGAGCACCGCAGCCGGCCACGCCCGGCAGCTGCTGCCGAGACCGACCTCCGCAAGCGGATCGCATGGGGATTTCGGACGGTCTCTGGCTGGTGGCTCTTGAAAGGACCCCGCTGACAGTCAGCCCCGAAGCTTTGTTTGTACGGCTCTGTCCAAAGGGAAGGCGTGCAAGCCCGAGGAGCTTCCCTCGCCGAGCTAGAGGGATGCAAAAGCGATCCTTCCGTCGGAGTAGGTGTATTCGAAATTGCCGCCTTCCCCTCCGTGGGAGGCTGACACAAAAAAAATCACTCCCACTAGCAGAGACGGGGAGGGGGGCTAAGGGAGGTGCACAGGGGACATCGACTACGGCCACTTTTCGACACAGAGGTCTCGAAAGATTTTTATTACACAATAAAATAAATGAGACTGGGGGAAAGCGACATGCAGCAGGAGAGTCTCAGGAAGTATTGCTCAGGCTAATCATTCACACATTTCCGATTATTTCTGTCTAAAATAGCCCCGAAAGCCAAGCACATCCTTCCCTGGCTCTTCTCTATTGAACTGTAAACTCACTGATGCACACAAATGCCACCGGAGAGCCCTGCCTGGGCATCCCGGGGGGCTGGGAGGTGAGCGGCGTCCCCGTCACCGCGCTTCCCGCAAAGGAGCGAGCGCCGCGGGTCTTCCACCCGCAGCCAGTCGGTCCTGGAGGCGAAGAGGCGGAAAGCACCGGGCGGAGAAGGGGGCACAGAGTGGGGAACTCCTGTCACCCCACAGTGCCAAGCAGGGGCCAGAGCAGCCGTGAGAAGGGCGCTGGGTCCCGGCGGGGCACGCAGCATCCCTCCGGCCGTGCCCCCAGCTCCCCCCTGTGCCCGGTCACCCCCTGAGCGGCCGGGTAGGGCCACGCAGACGCTGCTGCCTTCGAGGAACGGGGTGACCGTCGCCATTTTAACCTGCTCGGAGCAGGTCCAAAGGACCGAGACAGCGGGTGATCTTTAGCCGCTCTGCGGAGCTGCGGAGGAAGGACACTGGGGAGGGCAGGGTTCATCTGGACAGTCCAGGGCATGTCACCTAGGCTTCTTGCTGGCTTCCTGGACACCAACCCCGGGCCTCACGGCACCGCTCATAGCCAAGGAAAAGAAAACCGAAGAGGTACCGGACACGTTGTTTGGGATCACCTGGTTCTGCAGCTGTGAGCCCAGTGATGGTCATCAGTCCCAGTCCAATACCTTAAGCATAGCTCCACCTATTGCTACCAAGACATCCCTCGAATTTAGCTACTGCTTTATTAGGATGGATTTTTTTTAAGGTTGAGTATTAAGCCATTATTTCAATATGAACCACAGCGTCTCAGAGTGAACATCAGGTAATTTTTCTTCGGTTTCTTAAGGCACCAGATAGAACAAAATATTACCTAGTGTCAAAGTGGTTTTCTGCCAAGAAGGAAACTTTCCTATTAAGAAGGGCGCAGAAAGCGGCTTGGAAAGAGAGGTTCTGAGTTATTATTTTCGCTTCAAAAGCACCTTTTAATGTACCGTCCCACACAGTACCAGCCTTCCCGGCGCCGCCCCGTGCACGCCAGCATCCTTTCCGCACCGAGCCCTGTCCCGCCGCACGCAGCCGGCAGAAGCTCCGCGGCCGGTGCTCCGCCGCGGGGTCGCAGCCAGGCACTGTCCGGCACCCTCCTGGTCCGCCCCTCTGCTGTGCTGGGGACTGCCGAGCTCGGAAACATTCCTTCCCCGAGGGAGCATTAAAACGCCTCATTTCCTGCCACTGACACTTTGCTCTGATATTTTCCACATTCGGGATCCACCTTCCCAGTTTCCCGTGCCCGCAGAACACCAGCCGCCACCCCTCAGTTCTGGGGAAACACCGCCCCGCCGGGGCTCGCTCCCTGGCAGGGCTTTCGGGTGCCGCCGGGGAGGAAGCTATAAAAGCTGCATTGTGGCACTTTCATTCTCGGGAGGGTTTTCAAGGTTTTTCTCCACTACCCACCACAGCTGTGCCAGAGAAAGGTGCCCCTTCCACCCTAACGGCCATTTCCAAAAATAATTATTAACTCTTCCTTCCTGGGTATGCCAGAAGAAAGTTGTACTGACCCAGCTAAAAATTGATACACTAAGGTACCTAATGCATCTGTTCTGGCCGGTCCGGTCACCCCCCACTTTGCCGAGCATTATCTCTCCTGCCCTCCAGCGCCCGGCTTTAGTCCCAGGAAAGGCAGCTTGGCTCAGGGATGGCACGGGGCACCTTCACGCCCAGAGCCGAGACCGCGGGGCTCCGAGGGTGCTGTCGAGCCACCGCCGAGACTTACAAGCAGGGCTTCAGTTAATGACTCGCAGTGAACAGCCTCCCATCTCATGATGGAACACAGGGGCCATGTAGATTTTAACATTCTGAGGGAGCTGGGTCTCTTTAGCTTGGAGAAAAGGAGACTGAGGGGTGACCTCATCAATGTTTACAAATATGTAAGGGGTGAGTGTCAGGGGGACGGAGTTAGGCTTTTCTCAGTGATGACCAGTGATAGGACAAGGGGTAACGGGTGTAAATTGGAGCATAGGAGGTTCAAGGTGAATATCCGAAAAAATTTTTTTACTGTAAGAGTGACAGAGCACTGGAACAGACTGCCCAGGGAGGTTGTGGAGTCTCCCTCACTGGAGACATTCAAAACCCACCTGGATGAGTTCCTGTGTGATGTACTCTAGGTGACCCTGCTCTGGCAGGGGGGTTGGACCAGATGATCTCTCGAGGTCCCTTCCAGCCCCTAAGATTCTATGATTCTATGATTCTATGATTTTAAGCTATTTTGGCCCAGAGGCTGAAGTCTCTAAGCTTGGCTGAGAGCCGCCCTCACCACCGTGCATTTGTACTGCTGGAGAAACACAGCAATACAACATAAACGTGTTTTGCTGTGCAGCTTTATAGAAAATTGCCTCCAGCTCTGCAGTAATCGTCCCCACACCCAGTGAAGGCAGAGCACAGGTAATGCGTTCAAAAATATAATATTTGCAAGAGAGAGACAGCAGATGGTGCTCCCTTGGGTGCAATTTCAGGAGAAGCCTCGCATTCTGTACTTCACCTGTGGTTTAGCCACAGGTTTAATGCTACAACAGCCTTACTTAGCGGTGGAGTCACAAGCTCACACGACACAAACCCAGTAAAAGATGCTGCTGGCACGTATCAAGAGCCTTCTCGTTTTGAAAAAGCAGGGAGGATACAAGTGGAGTAGACTGGTGATTAAATAAGTGCCTACACAATTATTTTATCACACCACACTCCGTGTGCCCATCCAAGCCGGTTACTGAGCTAGATCACCTTGTAGTAGGATGGGAACTGCTGGAGGTGCACTAAGGCGTGTTCCCTCACAGCCTCAGCAGCCGAACAGAGCTAGAAACCCTCTTTCAAGCCCTACAGCAACACAATCACCACAAGCACCGAATTCTGTGGACATCCTAGATGCGGGATAAGCGCTCAGGGCACCCGGGACTGCCCGTGTGTCCCTTGGCTTCCTCTCCGGGCAGGTACAGACGCGCTGCTGTTTTCTCGACACACGGAGGCACCGCTCTCCCAGCACAACGCTTGTTTGTAGCCTTTCGGGCTCTTGAGCTTCTGGGCTTCTTGCCGCCTGGCCAGAGATGGAGGCAGCGGAAGAACTGGGAAAGGACCAGCCGGCGACGAGCTCTCCACGGATGGACGGACGTGGGACCGGGTGGGGAGCGGGGCCGTGCCCAGCGGCGGGGCCGGTGCGGGCTGACAGCGGTACCGCACACGTGGCTGGGGGCTGCGCACATGAGAGCGGTCCTCCCCGCTGCCCCCGGCGCCCCGCGGCAGCAGGCGAGGCTGAATAAAGAGACGACGACCGTGCTCGGCGGAGAAGACAGG
>NW_009953217.1:5468445-5477030 GCF_000747805.2 Chaetura pelagica
GGAGAAGCCGATGGGTGCAGCCCCTCAGCGCCTGGCAAACTGATACTGCCTAGAAGAGATGGCAGCTCGGCTCCCCTTTTCCCAGCGTCGAGGGGAATTCACGGCGGATGGCACAGGATCAGCTCCTAGGGAAATGGTTCAGGGAACAGCCGAGGAGAGCCGGGTGAGTTACGCTGTGGATGTTTTCACGTATTATCACTGATACTGTGTAAGATACTGTGTAAGATACTGCAACGTATCTGACACTGGCAATAAACGGGTCGGTTTATTTTAGCTTGTGCTTTCGAGATCTTGCAAAATGCAACGGGATTGTTATAGACGGGAAGAGAAAAAAAGCTCCCTGTTTAACGACCCTTTTGTGTCTTTCCTCCCCCCGCTGAGAGGAAACCAGTATTTCATTTTATGATACAGGTAATTGCCTTAAACATCTACTGTGAGCAAACAGACTTCAGCCTTGACCGCACTTCATCGATCCTATAGAAAGACGGTAAACAGAAACGCCTAAAGCATCGCTTTATAGCCTAAGCTAATGTTTTAAACTTCCCTTTCAAATAACGGAGTAGCACACGACTTGGCAGAGCGCACTTAACGCGAGCCGCGGCCGCACAGGAGCACTTAGAGCAGTTGATCGCCTTAGCAGCGCAACGCAGGGGAAGCGGATGTTATTTGTTTCCCCCTGAAGAGCATAAATTTACAGGCGATCAAAGCGACGCTGCTGAAGCATCGCCGGGCTGCCAAAGGCGTCCGGTTCGCAGGGAGCCGGGAGCGCTCGGGCAGCGGCGGAGCAGCGCGGACTAGCGGCGGCCCCGGCGGCTCGTCGGGCCACGAAACGGGGATGAAAGGGAAGACGTGCCCGGTCCTTTTTCCTCAGGACGGCCCTGCTCGCATCTTCGCATCTGCATTTTTACACAGATCATCTAAAGGGCTGCTCTCTAGGCAGGGGGGAGCAGACGTCTGGGTTTAAGCGAGCAGAAAACAATTCCTCGTGGGAAGTGCTCTCTGTGAGGCACTTGCGAGCCCAGGGAGCAGTGGGATGGCACCTGCAGTCAGCCCGACCCTTCCAGCCTGCAGTGCCTGAGCAGGTAGAGCTGGGGTCCAGAAAGCATCGGTAGAAAAAACCTCATCAACATCGGGCATCTATTCTGTTTTGTGTTTAGCTGTGGCTCGAGTTAGACTAGATTCACCCCAGCTATTTCTATTTTCAGCACACACCTCTACTACTAATCAGTACTCTCCGAAAGTGACAGGTGAATAAATACATCACTATCATGAAGATCAAGCAAAGAGACTTAGATCTGAGTCCAAGCACCACAACCTTCTACCTCTGCAAAGCCAGTACCTGCACATTTTTACAGTTAAAAAAAACCATATAGGAACTAATTAGCCAGCTTTATAGCTCACACACATTCTGATTAATTTGTAATGTGTTTCATGAGGGTTTGGTACCCTTGAGACATTATACAGCTTCTAACACTTCTAACCCTAATGAAGCAGGACACCATTTTCCCAAAGGACTGAAGACAGCTGAATCCCTCACAAAACAGCTGCTTGAATCAGTATCAGAGCTGTCATAGCCATGAACTTTATGCTAATTTAGAATTAGTACAATAGCAATCATAGTAAAAGGTTTACTTTGCTGCAATTTAGAGAGAAAGAAGCATTGAAGTCTGCAACTGCAGAGCAGACTTGTAGAAGTCTGCTTTCAAGGTGGTCACTATATTCTTTTCTGATCTCATACACACCCAAGATGATTCAGTGCTGTGCTCAGTAATTGCCTGACCACTTTCTCAATTCACACACCACTGAAATTATTGCAAGTTTGGTAAGGAAGCAGATTAGAAGGAGGTAGCTCTTATGTTCCATCTTTTGCATAGACTAAAAAAAAAAATTACTAGGTATAAATACTTAATAGTCCTGCTAAAGTATTTATAAACATGCCAGCACTGAGATGCTTAGAACGTCGGTGGGAGGAGAGGAGAAAGTATAAAATATTTGTTCCTATTTAAAACAAGCTTAGGAATCTGAAGTTTATTACTGTTTGTGATTTGCATACATAATAAACACTACATACCCTAAGGTAATTTTGAATTGCCTTGTGTTTCCAACACAACTCCAGGTTGGTAAGGTTGAACATTTTATTCCTTTTTGAGGGAGCAAATAATTCTGTGTGCTTCCTACCCCACAGGATAGAATCAAGGAGACTGCAGGAAGAGCACTTGCTTTATTCTAAGTATTTCCATTTAAGGGTAATTGAAAACAAAACCACAAAAACTTTCCTTAAAAAGCTTCATGACACAGCCATGGGTTTTGTCTTGTAAGCCCAAACACATGGGTTCCCGAAAGGCAGTTGATGAAAGAGTCACACCACAAAGCAATTAATTATCAAAGATATTTGAGTGGTGGCCCTGAGGTGGATTACTGGAAGGTGTGTTTGAAGAGAGAACTGAAAAATCAAAAAGGCACAGATATGAGAACCCAAAACTAGGAAAAAGGGGCAGGCAGCACCATGGCACCCTGCACACCAGACCTCTCCAAGACTCGTAGCCAGTTTCCCAGCTGCCAGTAGGGAACCCAATCAAAGAGCCAGCAAGTGTGCCAGCCAGGGGTCAGACACCCAGCAAGATGCTGTTGCTGGAAGGAGATATTTCTAAAGCTCAGCCTCTGCCTAAGCACAGGTACATTTACACTGACAGCCAGTGCTGCAGTGCTGGAGAAGAGAGGCAGAGGAGACAGAAGATGCAACAAAGCTAATAGGCTTAAAAATACTGCTGACTAAGCATCACAGTTACAGGATTGTTTTGATTTTAATGTATTTTTCTTTGTTTTGATGTTTAAAGACATGCTAAATTAATAAGAGCAAATGTACGCTATTAGTATTTACAAAGATAATAAATTAAACCATTGGTTTATCTTTAGCCTTGATGTTCAGAACAAAGAATCAATGGCCAGTACATCACATCTGACACTTTCTAGGAACTAAACCCATTCATACTGTTCCATGAAGTCAAAATGTGTAGCAAGTGTTCATATGCTGAGCAACTGTACAGAGCATGCACATCAACATTTTCACAAGCCACCATTTTCACAGCTACAAGTTCCTGCACTTCCTACATTAACTTTCCTACACAACTCTTGCAGTCTGTGTTTAGCATTATTTCAGTACTGAAATAACTATTGGTATTTAGATCTTTCCCAAGTAACACGTACTTCAACTGGCCTTAGTTAAGTCCTTTGGCAGAAATTTCATAGTGGTAAAAATCAGGGATAAAAATTTCTATTGTGACATGTGTACAAGCGAAACATTAAGGCCAAGTGACTTCTATACTGTCACTAGAATCAAAAGTCAAGGAAACTCAGTTCACAGGAATATTGTTGAAAATGTCTTTAAATAAGGTATTTGTGGCTACATATGTGGAGAAGCTTGGTTTGTCATGAACAGAAGACACAAGAGTTTCCAAAACTGAGATAATATTAGAAAGTAAACAGTAAAAACTGAAACTCAGTTCTTTCTCAGCCTCCCCAAACCAACTTGTCTCAAATCCAGAACAGAAAGAGGAAGGTCCAGTAAGATCCCACTCAAGCATAATATACAAGACTGATAAATACCTTTGCTAGGAACAGAAACATCCAGGCAGAAACAAACACTGGATAGAGCCAGTACCTGGCACACAGACAGAGGTGAGCCACCCAGCTCTATCCCTTCTCAGACAACACAGTATTCCACAGGTGCACAAACACTAAAGCCCATTCGGCTTAGGCATAAAGCAGTGGCAGAGAACTCAATTGCCAAGTGTATTTCTTCATTCTGTCAAATGCTACCACTCTTCTTGCATTTACTCATATACCAACTTGAAAAGAAAAGCCTTCCTTTTTAATAAAGGAAAAGTCACCTTGATAATGCAGGTTTGTTTTGAAATAGTTATCCTTTATAGCTATAACTTCAATACCAATTAGTCAGGACTACCAGTGAACCCAAATCATTAATTGCATAAAAGTTTACTTCTAATACAAACAGCAAAAGCTAGTCCACTTACTCTCCAAAACACTCATAATCCTTCAATACCCACATGCAACTAAGATTCATAGAAAAACAGTCTTACCTTTTTCCTTGAAGACAAATAACCAGGTACGCCAAACAATTGTTAGAGAGGCCCCTTGTTCCACAGGGTATGAAGGATCTTCACAAGTAGTAACCATTTAAATAAAAACTGAAGCCAGCCTGTAGGGCACAACTGTACCAGGCACCACAGAGCACAAAGCACGTATCAGCAGGTGTATTTATAAAGTTAACTGCAGTTGCCTGTTGCACCTTCTCACCACAACACTTTCAAACACTGCAGCACATGACTAGAGCAGTAAATCAATTTCCTGCTTCTTTAACTGATTGACTAATTAAGACCATAATCAGTAAACTATTTGCACATGGAAACAAGAACACCTGAACCCAAGTTGTCACACTGATTTTGTGAGCTTTTCTGTTTAAAGCAAGTAGAAAACGTATGGTACTTTGAACTTTAATTGGTATTTCCAGTAACACCATGTAACAAACGCATTCAAGAATTTGTTTTATTTTCTTCACAGAGGGGGAGGAACACGGAAACTAATAACTCGTTCAATGAAGGTTCCTTGCAAGCACTCCAGAGCACACCATTCTATCAAAAATCCAGGACCAAACCACTGTCTAACCACCTTTTTTCTCTTCTGGATTTACACAAAAAAACCCACATGGCTATACGCCCCACCATTTATTCATCTGGATCCTCATACTGATCCCCCAGAGTAACATGCAAGTACAACATAAATCAAATTCAACTGTTCCTTCACACTACATGGAATTTTACAAAATTCTAATATTAATAAACAAATAGTAGCTTTCTGTACGAGTTCATAGAGCAGAGCAGTCTTACCATTTCACAATCAGCAGTATCACCATTACCAGAAATTCTGAACTTCTTGGAGAAAGTGAATAAATTAAAACTTTTGACTTCTTATTCCAACATACAGTATTTTCAACTCTTCCAATGAAACTCATAACAGTCACTGGAAACAATTTTCAAATGGACATGTTTTCTGGAAGGTCAAAGAGCTGACTTCAAGTCATTCAAAAGTCACCGTATTTGAGAACTATTTTTCCCTTTCTAGACTTACTCATTAATAACTTTCTGTCACTAAGAACTAGAAATCAGTTTCCAAATATTTAATTATAATTGGAAAGTGATTATAAAATACAAAGTTTTATGGTACTGGGGACTACAGAAATGTACTACTTCTGTTTTTCCATTTCCTTTGAATTTGAGAAAATGTAACAAGCAAAACAAATCACAGCCAGAACTAACAGATCTATGGACTAGTTTCACCAATTGAACTTGAAAATTAAAAAAGGAATTTGTCAAATTAATTCCAATAGCTGAACCTGGCAGATGCCATTCCCCACAGAAGTGCTGCATTCCTAGAATGAACTAATGCCCTTCAGTAATACAGAAAGTCAGTCACTTAGGCAAGGCAGGACTTATAAGAGACCAAGGACAAACACCTCCAAACATCGGAGCAAGCTGAAGCATTTTGGATTCTTTGTCAATTCAGAGCTCATCATGTTTTGCAGGGTCCATACTGGGTTTGATGAAGATCCCCTCCATTGCTTTCCAATAGTTGTGATGGTTAGCAGTAGGCATGCCATGAACTTCCCGTTGGCCTCTAATGGGGTGGCCATACTGTTCCCCTGTTATTGAAAGGAACACCTCAGTTCCCACGTGCTTGAAGCGCACCGCGTCCTCCCGCTCCCAGTAAGTCCCACTGCATTGCACGATCCATATATCCAGGTCATCTCCTTCGCCATCATCACCAAAGGCACTTACTTCCTGTTAGAGACACAAATCTCCTGAAGTGAAAATGTAAGCAAACATCTCCGATACACACACAAAAACATCAACCACAAAGTCAGCAGGCTTTAACGGCAAGGATGGAGAGGAAAGAAACAGCGTTGCTTTGTCAAGTTACCAAATCCAGGAGCAGTAACTTTCTATGGTGACAATCTGAACCCAAAGTGCCAACAACTCCAACATGCCATCTGAGAAAAAAGTGCCAACAAAACCCAACATACATTACAAATTAAACGAAAGAGGAACTGAGCGGAGAAATCAGAAGAACCTTGCTGAGCAAAAGCTCCAAAGAAACAACACTACTGCTGATACCAACTTTCCTCATGCAAAAAGGTTTGCAACTGTACACATTCAGGTTTGTAGTATGACCATCTTCACAGTTACCATGGCAACAATTGTTCAGCGTTTTTTCACAACATGGCAACAGTTTAGCATATTAAGTAAACATACTCCTTTTTTATTTAATTATACCAAGTTTACAATTGGACCAACAACTATTGTGGTTTATACTCTTTCTTCAGACAGACAGCCGAATAGCTCTTAAAAAAACCCCACGCCTCAAAAAACACCCTGAAAAGTAAAAGAAAATGAATTTCTGCTAAAACAAAAGTTATATATTAGATGACATCATGCACCAAAAATAATTCCTGGCATCCTCAGAAATCAGACAGGCTAAGCTCCTACTGTTTAGGACTCAAGACAGCCTTTCATTCTTAAAAATCCGATATCTAGAAGCAATGAACAACTTGAAAATAGAAATGCAATAGTTGGTACCTAGCAACCTAAAATTTTAGAGTCATGTTAATTCAAGTTTATGTAGTCCAAAAAAGTGTAAAAGACAACATGCTAATTGAAAATCCAATTTCTGTTAAGGATATGAAATGAAAGCTTGTTTTCATAACTACACAATTATTTCAATAATGTTGTAAGTCAATCTCTGAGAGGTCATGCAGACCTTCCTCTCATTTGTATCCTGTGCAAACACACAGCAAAGACAAGCACTATGAAAGTCACTGAACATTTTTATATTAATGACAACATTATACCCATTGTCTAAACTGAAAAATGAGATTTTGGTGGGAGATTTAGGAATAAATTCTTCTGAAATGCTATTTTCCCATCAATTCTTTTGTTTCAATAATCGGCTCATCTAGACACCCTACAGAATGTACCTTATAGTTTCAACCACTCATGGTAAAAGACAAACCTCTTTCAGAGTCAGGTCTTCCAACTTTGACAGTAATGACCAGAAGACTAAAATTACTACTAATGACAAACTTCCAAATAATTTTCATTAATTATTTTAAGAGAGATTTTCAATCTCAGAGAAGCATTTGTTCAAGGGCAAGACTGTGGCCAAACTAGTTAAAAAATACACTCTCCTAGATATGTACAAAACAATAAATACAGATACATGTTAGAGCACAATATTTTTTTTCCTGTGAAAAACAGATAAGTAAGAACTAAAACAGATAAAAAAAAGAACTAAAACAGGGATTATGAGAAGATGACATAGACTAATAGATTGGATCACCAAGGAACTTGGATATAGGAATGCCTAGTGTTAGAACACAATTCATTGCCTTGCTCTAGAGCAGTCTTCACAATGTTGATGAAAGTGCTAAACATTTCAGAACAGCCTTCCCAGTAGCAATGGTGCAGAATAAAAAAAAATGCAGATTTACAAAAAATAAAATGAAATACTGATACATATTACATTTTACCACTGTCAAGAACTTAGATACATTATTCCAAGATGCAGAAAAGCATATACTTGAACTCTGAATATGCACAGACATATTGTTTCTGACAGCTGGTACTCAAGCCTGATTCTTCAATAACGTGAAAAGTGGAGAGAATATTGACAATGGCACACACGACTTACACCAAAGCTTAAGATTTAAAACAACTCACTTGATTATTGGAGAGCGGTGATGGGAAGTGATGAGTGTGTAAATTTTTTCCTGTGTTTACGTGGGTAAGTCGGACAGCCTGCCCACATTTCACTGGTGTTCCACGTTGGCAACTGCCATCACTCTTCCCACGAATCCTCCAGTAACTGTTGGCATCATCTGAAGCTTCAACTCCTGTCACTGACTGCTGCCCACTTCCTGTTTGAATGGAATTAAATGGCAGGAGAGCTAACCCACTTACCCAGTTCAAAAAGTCCTGAAAAATAAGCTAAATACATTTGCTTTAATGTTCTCACGTCTTCATGTCGAAGAGGTGCTTAATTCTTGCAGTCAGTTTACTGACTGCAGTGGGAATGTAGGCATCAAATCTTTCAGATTGAAGACAATAAACACAGCACGTGTTAGGAGATGCAAACTGTCAACGTTTGAGAGAAGAAAATCTGATCCATGATGGATACTGTTCACACCATCCTGCCTTTCTCAAAAAGACTGCTTTGCATCCCCAAACCAACACCCTTCTTGCCAGAAGGGACGCTGGGAAGGTACAGCTGAGGCCCTAGACACAGAGCAGGGCTCACCTCACGGCTGAGGGCAAAGCACTCCTGTCACCGTGGGACATCCCTGGCCTGGAATCCCTGCCCTGCTGCTCCTTCCGCACCAGGGACACGAACCTCAGCGACCTCCAACCTCCTCCTTCCCTGTCGCCCCTCGCTGCTCGCCCCCCTCCGCCATTTCCCTGCCATCCCGCCAATTCCCTGCTTCCCTCACCGCCTGTCCCCGCCCGGTCCCTGCC
>NW_009953217.1:5477460-5484416 GCF_000747805.2 Chaetura pelagica
GGAGGAGCGGATTGGGCCGAGCGAAAGAGCTGGCCAATCAGAGCGAGCGGCGTGGCACCCCCCCCTCCCCCCGCCGCGCGGGCGGGGCGCGGCCCCTTTTACCTCAGGGCGCCTGAGGCGGTGCCGGGTCTGCGGGCCGGGCCGGGCCCACAGGGGCCCGCGGGGCTTCTGTCCTCTCACCGGGCCCGGAGCCCTGTCCGCCCGGCCCCCCAGCAGGCGATAGCGCTGACAGGGATCTTTGTGCTTCTGTCACGGGGAGTTTGCACTTACTGAGCACTGATGTCGCAGAAGAGCAGGCCAGGTTTGTTGCCGCAGCTTTCTTGTCTAACATGTGGTCTGGGCTGTCGGAAAAACAGCAGCCGGGTCTGACTGTTAAGGGCCTTGGGAAAAAAACACTGCAAGTGGGCACCTGCCTTGAGCCTGAAGGCCTTGTAACGGTGGATTCTGCCTGTGCGACGGCAGAGCTACAGCACTGCCCTGCCTGTTACAGGATGATTTAGAAAGCACTTCAGTGTTGCTGGACAGTGGAAACGGCGTAAGTTGCTCAGATGACTCGTTTTCCACCAGTCCTGGCTCTGCAAGGTTTTACCTAGCTATGGGATTCCACTCAGTGGAATGTTTTGTTTTCATTATGCTGGTTTTGGCCTATTTTATACATCAATACCTACATCCAAGAAAAATCTCTGACTTAAATGTCAGGCCTGCATTAAACCAAGCCCAAGTACTAAACTCAGTCATGTACATGCACAAGTACACATATGGAGAGACTGTATTTCTGAGGACTAAAAACTCATTTCCCAGTGTCAGAGGTATAAATGTTTGCTCACAGAAAAGCAAAAGATGACCCATTGATAGTCAAATGCTGTATTTCTATGTCATTCTAAGAAACCTTGCTGTCCTAACTGAGAAAACAGCTCACATTTTCTACTGCTGTTATAAATGGGGCAAAACCAGATGTCTGTGGTTGCCATTTTAGCTGTGGAAAATCAATCATATGGAGCTTTAGCTAGCACCTGTCTGTCTTTCTGGGAGGTCGCTCAGTCTCGGTGCATTTAGTGCCATTTACATGGTGCTCCCTACAATGCTTTTCAGCCCCACTTTAGAAACTTAATCGGGTTAGAACGGTTGCCAACAAAGAACCTCATCAATGCCAAACTCCCATGGCAATTAATAGCCACCTCATTGCTACAGGGCACACTATTGTTTCTAGTAAACTGCTGCAAGCTATGGGTAAACTTGCCTCAGAAATTATGCGATGGTGTATATTGGTAATGGAAACACTAGTTTTTTTAATAAGAATTCCATAATGATTCTTATTTATGCACACAAGCAAAATAATTCAACAGTGCTGTAAAGGGGGAAAATGTAAAATACAACTAGAATGGCTTCTGTCTTCAATCACTTAACCCTGCAGTCCTTTTGCACACCTGATCTTCAAGGATTTTGAAAATACCTGCCATTCCCACTCTGATGCACCTGTAGGGATAACCTGTTCCTCCCTGAAAAACAGGTTTTAGTGGATTTGGCAGTGCCAAATGCTTTTAGCATACAGGAATAAATCCATGGCATAAGAAAATTTTAGAGGGCGTAGCCTGGCCCAAAGCAACATATAAAAAGAAACAAAATCCTTTAATATTTGCCGTTGTTAAACATGTTTTAAGCTTTCTGTTTGCACGACAAAAGTAGTGACTGACAACTACATCTACACCCAAAGATAGCACTGGTGCATCTTTGGGTGCACAGCCCTTTATTTGTGGTGAACACTGTGGTAGCATTGCCTGGAGTCAGACTCAGGGCACATTTCTGAAGATAGTAATACCTGACACAACAATAGGTCCACATGAGCTCTTCCTTTTACTTTTCTCTGCATTTGGTCTTTTTCTGATATTGGTAAGGTGAGCTGTACTAGAATCAAGGGAGTAACAATAGAAAATCAAGCCTGTAAATATTCTGTGCTTCTGTCTCCTTTCACCCCACACTGATGCACTGATGGTTATAAACTTCACTTCAGATCAAACATTTGTATCCACTGGCAAGTCTTACAACACAGCTCTACTGTGACCCCTAAACATAATACAAATAGTAAACAGCAGTAATAACAGTAAAATGCAGTTGCCCAGGAAGAAATAAAAATTACAAAAAAGATGGCTTGCCAAAAATTTACAGAATTACAGAGTTTCTTATCACTCACTAGAGACCCAAAATCAGCTATTCTGGTATTTGCATTTGGTAGATAGAATAATAATGTAAGAATAAGCAAAAAAAAATAAATTAGAGTATTAACATATACATATTTAATAATTTTTCATCTGAGTTAGAAGAGTTTATGCTGAGTTATTTATTGCTGTATTGTATTTGTAGTCTCTGAGGAAGAGAGGATTTCCTTGAAAGTTCTGCAGAGTCCTGGCAATCTGTCTGGTAACATGGTCAGAATATCCCAACTACTGTCCTTGAGTGATGCTAGTCCTTCAAGATGATGGGATCTCCCCTCAGAGCTCCAGAAGAATTATGGTGCATTTCCATTCAATCAGCTGAGATTTTCCAGGTGCTTTCAGTGATGCTGAGAGACAACAATTGCTGTAAGTGATCCGCCAGATTCATTTATCTATGTAGTAACATTGCTGAGGAGCTCCCAATGTTCTCATTGGGCTAGCTCCTTTGGAAAAGCACGTCTTTTGAGGTGACAAGAAATACTCATGGTTCTGCAATAGTCTCTTCTTCCATGTTTGATAAAATAGTCTCACTGAAGACCAGAGGGCTGCCGTCTGCATCGGGGAAGATTTGAGTTTGGTACTTCAACAGTATGCCATAATTTAATGCAAGTGTCAAGGTCATGGTGGTAAATTTTGTCCTTCATTTTCAGTCCCATGAACCTTGTGAGTATGTACCTTATTTTGCACTGGTGTAAATTCAGATGATTTCAGGAAAAGGGACAGTGACAGGTGTACCACCTGGCTGGCCTGCAGTGGTGTGCAGGGAAGCCTTGATGCAAATGGAGGAAGCTGTTACATGGAAGAGATTACAAGTCACAAGTAAAGGGACTAACCACAGGGTTTTAATGTTTATCCAGCATTATGTGACTAGTTCTGAATTAATTTGGAGCAATTCTCTTTGCTGCTTTCATCTCACGTAACAGCATTGATGCAAAGAGTTTAGAAAAGCCACCTCTGGGCAGAACCCATCTGCCAAATCTTCTGGTTGGGATTTAGGCAATCCACACCGTGTGCCTTATCATTGTGCACACCTCGATTTGCCCATGACCTGCTCTTCCCAGTCCCCTTCTAAGCTGGTGTGGTAGGACAGGTAGGGGGGAGGTGTCCCTGCCTTGTCCAACCCTTTCAGCCCCTGACAGACACAACCAGGTTGGCAGGGAAGCCCGCACGGTGAGAAGAGGCTGCTCAGCAGCTCGGTGGGCAGGGGAAAGGGTAAGTGCTGCTCCCCTTGGGGCTTCCCCAGCAGCGCGTCCCTCCCGCGCCACGAAATGGCGCCCCCCGCTTGGCGGGCTCCTGCCGGAGCGCGCTGCGCAGGCGTAGCAGCCGCCCCGCCGCGCGGCACGCCGGGAGTTGTAGTGCGGGGGGCACCGGCTGTGCCCGCGGGTCAGGGTCTGTGCCCTCACCCAGGGCACGGTGCCCTCAGAGCACTTGCCTGCACCCTTAGCCCTGCCCTGGCCCCACACGACACACGAGGTTCATGAAAGACTGCGGAAACTCGCTTTTCTGCCTCACCCAAGGCTGGTCACATTTATCAATTTTGGGAAATCCTATAGCTCTCCTATAGCCATGTTTCTTCTAGTCAAGTTCACTTAGCCCAGATGCTGAAAATTACAGTTAATGAGCACATGCTCCTCCAGCGCTTGTGCATATCACCCACCTCAACCTCTGCAAAGCCCACTCCTTCTCTTCCTTTCTGCACCCTGCCTGACTGCAATGCTCTCCTTCATCTCCTGCCCTGCCCCACTGACCAGCCAGTTTTGTACTTGGGCTATAGATAATTTTGGCAATGCAGCCTCAGAGCTACATGCTACATCAGCTTGTTGCAGGATCTCCATCCATGCCGCAAAGGAGGTTGGAATTGTCCAAGGCATCCCACTGCTAATAAGTGAAGGCTGAGATGGGCACAGATAGCATGAACACAAATATGTTTTCTCTGCAAACCAGCGTCAGTAGAGGGATCAAAAGGCTTTAATTTAAGCATTTCTACAGAAGCCACTGAACTTCCAAGATATTGTAAATCTTTAAGGCTGAGAAGAAAATGCTAACATCCTTTCATTTAATAAATGGATTTTACTTTGTCTCTTTCAAACGTCTTTTACAATTCACACTTTCAACAAAATTTCATGCAAGAAAAAGGCAAACCAAGTCCTACTGTGCTACCATTGTAATCCCAAATGAACTAACTCACAGCAGCCAAGGGAACAAGAAAATGAGAATACATTTTTTATGTCGACATGTCAACAGATGGCTTGTTGGAAGCATTAATTGTTAGGAAATGCTTTTGTGAAATACAGGAAACCTCTAAATCTGCTACTGAATAACTGAAAGTTCAGAGAAAGAAATTCAAGCTCAAAACCAGTGAATCACTTTAGGATGGAGAGAGCTCATGTTGGCTTCTGTGACTAAGATAAAGCAGGCCTGTGTTTTGTTTCACTTAAGCTGGAAGATTTAGCCTGTGCTTAGTACATGTCCTGACCTATGCAGCTCTACCACAAATGCTGGCCTATATTCTCATTCATATCTTCATTGAAGAGGAGGGACTAGCCAGAGGAAGCCTGCCTTGCCTTTCCACTCCAGGTTGAATTTGTAAGAGACTTTCCTCTGGACTGTGCAGGGTTGGCTGCAAGGGCCCTTTTGGCAGCCAGCTGGGGTACTCAGGCTGCAGAGGAAACATTGTTCTGGGATCTGAGAGGGATATGTCACAGTGGCAAGATTTGCTTGCTGGGGAGTGTTTGCTTCCAGTCACAGGAAGGAGAGCTGGATAAACAGGAATGTAATCAGAAAAGCCTCCAGGAACTGCATTCAGTATTTAAGAAGGATGTAACCATTAATAGCATTAAACATATACTAAGGTTAAGGGGGCTGAGAAGCCAAGCTTTGTCTAAGATTCTTATGTGGTGCATCTCACCTGTGCAGAGACAAGCAGCATAGACAATACTAGAAAGAAGAAGAAAACCCCAGAGTTTGCAGTGGCAAAGGCAGGAGGTACTTGCTTTTGATTCATTCCATTACTTCATAGTTGTGCTGATTTAATCTGTTATAGTAATACCCCTCATCAGTACCTGAAGCCTTGAGGAAATGTGGGCAGGCTGCAGGGTTCATCTCCCTGAAGGGGAAATAGTAGTTGCACAAATATCCACCCTGAAATGCCAAGGACACTGGAAACCCGTACAGAGCATGAAAAACATTCCTGTAACAGAGACATACAACCATTAAATGATGGAAATGCTCACAGGAATTGCTAGAACAAAGATTCTATGGAATTGAAGCATTTTTTCTGCTTCAGAGCAATCTGAGGTGGCAGGCAGAGGCCTTCTCTTCCCAAGTCCCACAGCAGTTTGCTACATGGACTGCAATCAGTGAGGGCCTAGAGATGAACAGGGCTGCAGCCCCCCTCCATTCACCAATTCCAAATTCCTTGTGAGGAAACAGACCCAGAGAACCACTGGCTACACTGTTCATGCCCCCAAATACAGACACCTCAGCTCCAGGTGTGAAAGTTCCCTCTGCTGAACTGTGCTGCTTTGTCTCCAGAAGCTGATGGTTCTTCCTTTGCCAAGGACAGACAGTCTGTGGTTGTGCCTGCACGTCACCTCCTTGACTCTGGGGCTTGGGTGCTGTGGCTGTCTTTTAGGAATTTAATTCTGCAGAAAGAGAAAACACCTGAAGGCTTCATTTTTTTTAATGCAAGGACTGCCCAGACTGAAAACAGCGTTGCAGTTGCAATGAAAGAAAGCCAGGTTAGCACAAATTTGTGCCTTAACCATGAATTAAGCAGCAGGATGGCCAGCATGTCCCCACAGAAACAACCCTTGAAGGCCTTTCCAACCTGTTCCACCCCATCTGCCCTTTCTAAGAGTTACATCCTTGCCCTGACAGCTGTTTCTTCACTTCCCTAGCCCTTTTACCTCTATGCTGGCATGAGTTTAGATGTGGGAATCACCATCATCCATGCAAGGATCCCAGTCCCAGTGTGATCCCTGCTTCCTGGGACAGATTAACAGCAACCACCAAGACAGCCACTCTGAATCCATGGACATGTTAACCCAGCACTTTCTTAACTATCATTCTTTCCCTGCCCCAAAAATCAGTTTGTATTTTCTCCTGTTGGTATTTTGGAACAGCATTACAGACTAAGAAGGGGCAGGTTCTACTTCGATAGAACTTGTTTCTCCTTCCACAGGTGAAAAGCACAGACTGATGATATCTCCCACTCAGCACTTCTGACTTCCGTCAGACAAAGGATGGCTTTTCTGCCATAAGAAAAAGCAGCCCTTGAGTGCCAGGACAAACAGGATTTTACATGTCACCTGATGGAGTCTACGCCCAGCACTGAACAACAGTACCTTAGAAGCTGCCCTCCCTGGACCTCTCCTGTGCACTTCTCCAGCCCAGCATCAAGAGCTGTGGAGGCTTCCCGACCAAGATTTATCAACTGCAGCTCTGAGCTCACACCGACTGCACTTGCCAGCAAGCCGAGCTGGGGGGGAAACAAGCAAGTTTGGAGGTCACGGACTGAGGTACTATATGTCAATGGCATTGTTGGGATGATTCATTTTGGACTGAACCAGCCACAGAGCACAAGCTGAATTGCTTATCCCACCTGCAGCTCCATGCACAAGTCTCACCGCGGGGGCCTGAAGCAGCAGAGCCTCATCCTGGCGCTGCTGAGCGCGGCGGACACCGAGCTGCGGCGGCGAACGGTCCCTCCGGCGCCCGGCCTACCCTGGGCCGGGCCGGGCC
>NW_009953217.1:5484624-5495829 GCF_000747805.2 Chaetura pelagica
GGGCCGCGCGGCGGGGCTGCCTCTGGTGCTTCGCACCGATTGAGTTTCGTCGGGCACCGCGGGCGAGGGTGTGCAGCAGGGTAAGGAATTTGAACCCCCGACGCGCTCCGTCGATTAAATCAGCCCACGGCGTCCCGACCTTCTGCGCGCTCCTCGTCTCCAGCAGTAAAAAGTGCGGGCAGGCCAGTGCGCCCGCAAAGCCAGGAAGGCTGCGGTGCTGTGACTGCAGGAGCAGGCAGGGATGCGAGCCGAGCGGCCACAAGCAAACCCGGCGACTGTGCAGGCTGCGAGACAGCGGCGGGCTGAGGTTGAGCAGGAGGAGTTAGTCAGGGGCTGAGTCACGGCTGGGTTCGCTCCCGTTGAGCCTGGCTTTTCCTGTTCCCTGTGATCTGCAGACTGCTGATTGTTCCCATTTTCCCTCCTTTACCATCTTTGCTAGGGATGACCTCTAAGGATGCTTCAGGTGAAGCTTATAATAACTGGAGATGACTTTGGCTATTGTCCTCGGAGAAATCAAGGCATCGTGGACTGCTTCCTGGCTGGCGCGGTATCTAACGTGTCCCTTCTAGTCAACGGAAGTGCTGCAGCAGATGCAGCCAAGCTGGCAAGGAGGTAAGCTACTTTCTTTACCTCCTGTGTGGGCAGCCTCCGCTGGCTATCTAGGGGAAGCCAAGCTGTAAAATTTCATATTTTGTAGCCCCAGTATAAATGCTACCATAGTCCAGGCTGGCACGTAAATACTGGATTCCAGTATTATTTACTAAGACTCTTCATAGTAAAACCAGTGACCTGCCAGCTGTTCCCATAATGGCTCTTCCTCTGATATTAGCCACTGCACATTTTTCTCCTCAGGATAGAAAGACACACAATTTGACTAGTAGAGTTTAAGTTTCTTGGACTTTTTCCCCCCACACTTCTACAAGAAGCATCATCAGAATGAAAGTTCACACTATATACACAGATCAAGCTGCTACTCCTGAAACTATTAGACCATAAAAGCACAAATCTTTAAATCTCATTTAATTTTATGCATTTCAGCCAGGCTGAACACAGAGTCAGCAGGGTTCATTGCAGAATAAGAGAAAGGTATGATTCTGTGAGGCTTAAGTGATAAATCTGGGAGTGGAAAACTTGATTTTTCCATCCAAAAACCTTTTTAAAAAAGCACCTCAGTATTTCTATTAATGCTAGGCTTGATACATTCATTTGTAAAAACTGCATACATAAAGAAACAGTAGCTTATACCTACCACCTTTATTCCTTCCTGAAGTTTTCAGAGGTTGCTGGCAGCTGACTGTAGCAAATCAAATGCTATATGTTCTCCTGGACTAGTCCAGCAAATCCTCTAATAGGAAGCATTACTTGTATTTAGAAAGCAAAACCCAGCTAATGCTTCAGCTCCAGTGTAAGCAGGCACTTGGAAGCAGCAGTTTGTCCTGAAAGAAAAAGCAGTAGGGCTAAAAAACAATACAGGAAAGCAGAAAGGGAAAGGAGCTGTACTGGAAGAACAGAGTCTTATGCTTCAAATCCAGCTCCTGCAGGGGACAGTTTCATGAGAGTCAGGCTGTCCTTGTTCTCTTTGAGCATGTTTCCTCCTTTTGGCTGTGATTTTAGGGGTACTTGGAAATGGTTTGCAGCCTGTAGCTTCTTTAGTGTTGAGTGGTGCAGGAATGCCAGGTGTAGTGTTATTGGCAAAGTGGTCGTCTGTTGAAAAGGTTAGAGATTACACAGAAACGTTGAGAGGAGCTGCCTCTGGGATGGTAAGTGGAGAGGCAAAGGGACACAACACTGTTGAGATGCCTAAAATCCCATTAGTAAATGAAATGTAAAACAAGGAGATAAACCCAGCACTTATCTCAGACCCAGGCATCATGAAACTCTTTAAACCCCAGTGCTCTGGTAATGTTGTCAGCTATTTTAGCTGTGTTCTTTAGCAGGCTTTTAAATATAGAATCCACCTGGCCTCTTTTCCATAGCCTGAAAGTAGGCTGTGTAGTCAGAGATTTGAATCCAGGTCATGACACTTGTGCTGGCATCTGATACAGGTGTGAAAAGCCAGGTTGGATGGTAGGTGACAACTGAAGCTGCAACTTGCTGCTACGATTTCATTCTTTTGGGGTGCAGTTTTGAATTGTAAATTGGAATGAAATGGATTTAAATCTATTTCTGAGAATATAAGTAGGGTGACTTTGGGAACATAAGTCAGCACTGAAGGTCAACAGGCCAGGTTCTGCAATTCTTCATTTGTGTAACTCTCTGCAGCTGTATTCAGCCCTACCCACACCTGGGGGGAAGCATTTGCAGGTTGTGGAAAAAAGATTCCTCCGCTTCTAATGCAAAACCCACTGCAGGTGCTGCTAATATACATGCACTTAATGAGTACCTGTGCCTATAAACAAACTTGTGTCACTTCTGACATATTTGTTCCTTTATTGCAAAGGTTCACAAACTATTTTTAGACACTGGTGTCTAAGAAGTCAGACTTACTAGAATTATCATTGACTCCTCCTCATCTTGAGGTGAAAAAATAGGAAAGTATCACTACTGCTCAATTGTCTTGCCCTGTGCTTGGTGTTCTTTCCCATCCCATTGTGCATGTTGAGGCTTTGCATCTTTTTGTGTTTTACTGGATGAAAGCCTGCCCTGTTTTTTTTTTCTCCTCATGTTTGTCTTCCTCCAGAGACACCCAATGAAGCAAGTACCATATATATAACATATATATATACACACATATATGCTTACTTCTGTAACAGACATTTTAGCCTTGACCAGTGGTGTAAGCAGGGAGACTGGATCTAGGACCAGCTGAGGGAAGAGGCTTTTGAAGCACATAGCTTGTTCATTCCTGTGGTGCATTCCAGTGTTGTGGGATTTGGTCTTTTGCATGCATGGTGCCAGGATTACCAGACTGCTGGGCTGTTTCTTTGGCTTCTGTGGTGGAAATTATCTGGATGGTTCTTGATTAACTATAACATGGTTACTTCTCACTGCAGGTCTTGAGCTCTCTTTTCCTTAACTGGTTTTCAGTTAATTGAACACAAGAAAAACTAATTAGTAAGAAGACAACTTTTCTTGCATGATAGTCCTTAAGTGTCTTGTGCTGCCCTGCAATGTTAGGACTCTGCATTCTTGAAAAAGGAACACAGTTCCTCTGGAATTTCATTCTTCCCTTCATTATCACAATAATTCTGTAGGCATCTTTGTATACCATCTGTTGCCCTCTGTTTAGATAAGAAGCCTTGGCAGAAATGCGATGGTAGTCAGCAGATCTTTGTACACACTCTAACACAAACTGATTGCAAAACAGCAATCAGTCAGTAAATAATACACCTTCCCTAACACCTAGGTTCTGGGTCGTGGGCTTTTCTTATTCACTGTCAAATGGGCTAAAAGAAGGGACCCTCTCAGTTCAGGCAAAAGAGAAGTTTCAGCACAGGTGCAATTCATCACCAAATGACAAACCCATTGATGGCAACTGCTAGAGCAGTGCACAACCAAAACAGCAGGTGGAAGAAGAGTCTTCCACTGTGGGTTTTGTTTTGTTTTTCAGTAACTCAAAACCTTTATCTTTATGGGATAGAGACTTCCTGGTTATACCATATAATATAATCTCGATTTTCTACTTATCAGGCCCCACCTTGAAGTCAGCCAGTCTTTCTGGTGCTTATTACAGAGACTTTCTCAGAGACTGAAAGGGTTATATTGTTATTTGAAATGAATTCCTTCATTTTTCCTTAGAAATAAGATGGTTTGCTGCCATATTTTCCTTCCCTTTTATCAACCAGCTCAGTTTTGACTGAGTATTAGGACCCTTTTTTGGATGATTTTATCCAAATACTTAATGAAGAGCAACATATTTCAGGATATAGCCTCAGCCTTCCTGGCTATTTTTCAGTTTAAATGCTGAACATCAGCTACACAAAAGCTGAAGCCCCCGCAACATCTGGGTACATTTACCAGAACAATCTAACAAAACCACATTTAATTGCTGTCTGTGTTTTCACTTCCTTTCCTATCAACACTAATTGCAAAATGTGTGTGTAAATTGTGACTTAATTCTGACCCTCCCAGTCACCATCTGACTAATCTAGAAGTCTCTGATGCTTTCTAATCACTCTTTTATCTGACTGTTAATCACAAGGCAGAGAGTTCCACTGCTGGACTGTGCTTGGATTAGGGGCAGGGCCCAATCTGAGGCTGTAAACTAGAATCCCAGATCATATTAAATTTTATTGGTAGCAGCACTTTTTGCTGATGTAAAGTCATGGACACAAGAGCTTCAGTTGATACAAAGATGTAATTAAAAAGAAAGTCACATCCCTAAGCGATGTTACAGTACCAGTTTTTAACACTACGAAGGCTTTGAAGTCTTTTTTCCAGCAGGAGTAAGTCCCTAGCATAATGGAGCAAGACAGGATTCTGTGTGATGAAAGACAGTTAAATCTTGCAGTTTGCTGAAGGTTTTAAAGTGTGTGTTTAAGTATGAAAATGCCAATGTGGAGAAACTATGAGGTGCCCTTTTTGCACAAAGCACAGCCTAGCCTTGTCTGGCTTCAGATACTCAGATGTTTCCTGCAGCAGGATGTCTACATACAGGTATTACCTGAGGCTCTCAATTGTGGCTGAACCGTGATGAACCAGTAATTTGCAGGATAAGGATACAAACAGGATGCTGAAGGTGAGATCTGTCTGCCCATCAAGGAAGAGGGTAAGTGCCATGCTTATGCCAGAGCATGCAGCCTTCAGCAAGAAAATTTGGACTTGACTCAGGGAATCAAATAATCCAACTGCAACTGCTCCCAGGAATGCAGGACTGCACAAGAGTCTGTGCTGTGTCTGGACCCAGGGCACTGTTCCTCATCCACCAAACTCAAACTTGCAAGGCTGGTGGGCACTTTAAGGAGTGACTCAGTATAGTAACAGTCTCCAGGGCCCCTTCACTGCTAAAGATATGAATGAACAGGGATTGTAGCTGCACAAAAGCCCATTGCCTCAGCAGAGACATTTGTTCAGAGCACTCATGTGGCAAAACAAGCAACTACTTGAAAAGGAGGCAGTTTAGCTGATTGTATTTCCTCTCTCTATTTGATAACTGGGCTGGGCTTGTTGACTCAGATCTTTCCGGACCAAATTCCTTTTTGCTCCTTGTAGCATTTGTTGAAGGGGTATCTCCTCCCTCCCATCCCTCCATCTCTACAGTGGATGGTGAGCAGAGAACCAGAAAGCCAGGCTGGCTTAAGAGGCAACTTTCTGTCAGTTGAAACAGCTCACTAACAGACTAACCTTAGTGGCTGCAGAAGCTACTGTTCTGAATTTATCAACAAGGTCACAGACAGTCCAGTCTACTGCTCCCTATGCTGTAGGAGCACACTGGTAGACACAGTCCTTTAGCTTGATCAGGAGTGAACTGAACCCTTGTGCTGAATCCTGCTTTACATCTGTGCATTCTCCAGGGCAGTGGGACAGACTTGCAAAACACCTAGACATGGGCCTCTCCAAACAGATTGTGGAAGACATATTTCAGCTTAAAACAGTGACCAGAACGACTTGAGAAAGACCAAGCACATTCCTCAGCATAATTTTGTGTTGGCAACAGTAGCTGTTACTTCAGTGCTTTTATTGCAGAAACTAAACTGTTGCTTGAAGCTCAATGCAAATCCTTTTACTTTGAATCCTGGGTGAAGCAATTAGCAGTTGTATTTGACTGGCAATGGCCAGCAGGGCTAACCCTGTCCCATCTATAAAGGACTTAAGCAGAGAAGTGGGTATGAGGCCAAACCCAGAACAGCTGAGCTCTGTTTCCAGAGTGGCATCACATGCTATATAAGCTGCTTGAGCTGCTGGTCACTGCTTCAATATTTCAGCCAATAAAATACTTTACAGTCTTTGAAAAAAAAGTGAGCAACCATAAAGTATGTTTGTGTAGCAGAAACAATAATCTGTCCTTTCAGAAAGAGGCACTTGAGAGCAAGAATTTGTCCAGCGTGTGTAGTAGTCAGTGGGAAAAAAGCCTATTGGTTCAGTCTTAAAATCTAGGCTTCTGGTGAGGATAGAGCACAACTGGAGCTCTGCCTCCCAAGGTGCAGCCCAGCTAATAATTATAATGCTTTCAGTTTTGTTCATGTTTTCATCTCATTACAACCAACTCATCAGATACTCATGCAGTGTCAGGACTGTTAGGCATGAACACCAGGTGGCAGGACATTTGGTGCCGAAGAGGAGCATCACCTGGTTCATTCCAGAGGCAACACACATGTAGGTACAGGAAAACACTGGCTAGCAGCAGAACTCTGCCATGCCCACTGCGTTGTCCTCCTCCCCATATGCTGACAGCTTTCCCTGCATGCCTGCTTCTGTGTATCTCCCACAAAGGCGTATTTCTGAACAAGTTTCTCATGTTCTGCATTTTGCTTTTTGGTGCCTGCATCCCAGAGCTGTTAAACGCCAGCAGTTCCTCTTTAGATCCCTCAGCATGGACAGTCTTGTCAAATCAGCCAGGACTAACTCAGAGAGAAAACTATTAAGATATTCAGCTGGTGTTAGCCAAATCTGCGAAACACTCTAATGTTCTAGTCGGAGTCTCCCCTTACAGCCAGAACAAGGGCAGCTCTCTCTGCACTTCCACATTCTGCACATTCCCCAGCTCAGGGGCTGGTTTCAGCTCAGGAGGAGGAGCATTTCTAATGTTACACAGGACAGAGCTTGGCTCCTTGGTGTCCCACACCTGTCAGAGGGTCCTGCCTTTTCCTGGAAATAGCTTCCCTCACAGCATTTGAGGCATCGCACAATTGGAGGTGGTTTATTTGATGCCTCTAGGAGACAACACCAAGAGTCTCAGCTGTTCATTTCTTGCCCTCCCACAACACATGAGAAGCAGAGTGCTCAACAAGAAGTCTTCATCTGCTGATTCATGGTAACACGTGAATCCTTTTTCTTGCGGACAGCTGTGTCTCTGGTACAAATAATGCTATCAGCTGATGCAGTTAGAGCTTCCCAGGGACATAAGGAATCTGGGCTGGGTTTCCAAAAAAATCCAGAACAAACCCACAGGCTCCCCTCTGCCTTTGAGCACATGCAGGGTACACAGCAGGTCACAGGGGAAGCCCCCCTGCCACAGCACCCCTCTGCCTCCTGCCCATCAGCTGCCTGCTTAAGGACCCCCATTCCCAAAGACAACATCCTCCAGTTCTTGTATTAGCAAGGACTTATTGTGCACACGTCGTGTACCATGTGAAAACCAGATGAACATTTATCATCAATTATAGTCAGGCTCTGCTGCAGAGAAATCACCAGATCAGAAGAGCCAGGAAGAACATTTCTCTCCACAAGTTGCTTTGCTCCGCTATTCAAGCTGCTTAATCACACAGTGGACTGAAAAGACACAAAGTCATTTTGTTTCACAGACCTGTTCATACAACTTGGCATGTAACATTTACATCTTTGAGGAGGAGCAGTATCTGTCAACAGGCTACACCATCCACCTGGAGCACAAGACATGGAGGAGCCAGGAAAAAAGACTTTCAGTCCTGCAATGGCCAGAGCCTTAGGACCTGAAGAAACTAAATGACTGACTTAGCCCAATTCATCCACAATCCTGTCCCCAGCGACTTGGTGCTTCACTGGTCAGCTTCATGGAAGCAAACAAAAGGGGAGAAATCTGTTTTTTGCACACTTTGCCTAAATGGAGATGGCTTTTGTTTCCTTCCTTTTGGTACAAGGGCTGTAACAAGGACAGAGCATGCTCAGTTTTAGCAGCTCCATGTGGAAGTTCCAGGAAAGATTTAAAGCATCACAGACTTGTAGCTTTGAAATTAACTCTGCACCATGACTCTGGGCAGCACAGAAAGGATATTATAGTTCTGTCATTTACTTACTGGGTGAGCCAGAGGTTGTCTTGGAAAAAGTTTCAAAGCATGATTGTGGCCATCAATTCTAAGGGTTTCCAGAACTGCTAATGAAACTCACAAATCTGAGCACTCCCAGGCCCTTTTTTCTTGCAGTGGAACCCACAGCCACACACCAAGAAGAAACACCAGCACTCTGCAAAGCCTTGTGCCTAAGAGGAGTTCTGCAGACACACTAGCTCCATACTTACTTTTTAAAATTTAAATGTTGCAGGGTGCAACTAGTTAATAAATTGGACGTTAGTGTTTCCTTAGCAAGGCCTTACACTTCCACTGCCAACCTCCCTGCAGTAATCCTTCCTCTGTGCCACAGAGATGCTACTTTGTTCAGCTTAGCTGTCACACAGTGAGTGATCACCTGCACCAGCAGACAGAAACCTGGCCACTGTGGGCAGTTTCAGCTGCCTCCTCTTGGATTGGGAAACCCTTAAACTCAGACAGTATTTACAGTTGCAGTCTATGCTGTTGCCATAACAGCTGCCTTGGGCACTGTTTATATATGGCTGGGTTCTACTCAGGGGAAGCTTTTTAAGTTGTCAAGTAAAACTCAAATGTCTTATAAATTTACCATCTTTAATAGGGTAAATTACTCAAGGGAATACCTAGCAAGGGCTAATGAAGTGCTTTAGAAAAGGGTCGCAAGGTTCAGATTTCTCTGTTAGTCACTGGTGACTGCAGGGCAGTTACCAGCAGCTGCAGGCACAGCAGTCAGGGCAGTTACAGTATTTACCTCGTGGCTGCTCCCTCCACACGAGTCAGAGACCAGAGCTGGGTGAGTCTCACAGCTGGGCCCTCGTCAGACTGCACAGGCTTGTTACTTGGAGACATTCTGCTCTGGTTAGTGTTGTTCTGCTTTCTTTTATAGAAGAGCAGGGATAAGAAGATGCATTCCACTGAGTAAAACACTACTTTTTAGCTCAGCCTAGATCTTTCACTTAAATCTCCCCCTTTGACCACAGTAAGGGAGGTAGAGGTACAGAGCTTAACAGATACTTCATTCCTGTTACAGACACAACATCCCAATAGGCCTGCATGCCAACCTCTCCGAGGGCTCTCCTGTATGCCAGGTGCTCAAGACCAATTCGTCTCTGCTCAACGAACGTGGATTCTTCCATGGGAAAATGGGATTCAGAACAGCTCTATCAAAAGGTCTCTTGATTATGTCAGAGGTAGGAAAAAGCCACACACAACCATACCACAGCTCACTTATCCCAGCACCTAACAGCTGAAGGTCTTCCCTGGGTCCCAGTAAACTCAGAAATTAATCCTGACTGTGCTCCCTGGGCAGCTGGAACTTGCTTTCTGGGTCCTGGGCCTGATTCTACCAAAGGCTCTGCAGCCATTCAGAACTCATTCCTTCCTGCTCACTGCCTACATACACTGATGTCCTGTTAACTACTCATATGAGGGGGCAGAAGGGGCATTGGAACAGGTATTTATGAAAAACCTAGAGATCAATAAAGAGAAAAAGCCAGAGAAGTGCTAAGTAGGCAACAAGCTTTTCATTACCTTGTGAAAGGCTTTTGTGCTCCCTGGAGATGGCTGGGCTTGCCCCATGAATAAGGATGAATGTGCTCAGGTGATCAAAACTGCCTATGGGATATAAGCACCCATTTCCCCATTAATTTTGAAGGGAAATAGGTATTAAAATATCCTCTGTATTTTAGAAAATCCCAGAATCAGCACCATCCACATAACTAGTACCATAAAGAGACTTGGACTTAGAGGAGGTTCTGGTCCACCCAGCAGCACTGCATGTCCATTCACACACCTCAGCAGCCTGTGCTCCCAAACACTGGCCAGAAGGCCCCTTGCACCCTCCTGACCCACAGGCCTTGCTCTGACCCTCCTCTGCTGCACAGGTGAAACAGGAGCTAAAGGCCCAAGTGGAACTGTTCCATGAGCTAACAGGTCACCTACCTCCTCACATGGATGGACACCAGCACGTTCACGTCCTCCCAGGTAAGAGGGGAGTCTTCTTCCCACCACCAAGTAGATGAGAAGTCGAGAGTCAGCTCAGAGGGAACTCCCCTCACCACAGCTTCCTGCTTGGGCAATAAACCTCACCTTAAGATACTTTGCTCTACAATTACAGTTTGAATGTTCCCACCTGGCCCCAGTTCCACCTTTTCCTCCAAGGACTGATAATTATCCTCAGCATCCTAATTCCATGCTCCCATCCTCACTTAAGGAGGCAGGCCAGGGCCAGCATCAGGCTGGCCAGTTTATACTGAAACACTTGGTTTTAGTAAAGTTGATTGTTCTTTCACATGCTAGGAAAAATCCATTCTGTCATTTGTGCTTCCACACCCCTTTCTGTCTGCAGGTCTCACCATGCTTTACAGAGGTGGACAAATATCTTTGTCCCTGTTTTGCAAATAATGTCATTGTGGTACAGAGATGGGAAACTGAGTGAGCAGAAACATCCCTGCTTCCCCACGCCAGCACTCGGCTGCCTCTGGGTGACATTGCTCTTGGCAGTTTCCCCTCACAACAAATCTGGCTGTGCAGGGACTTGGCGAAGAACTTGTTCCTGACGGTGCAGCCACCTGTGGTGCACTCTAGGACCAGAGTCACTAACTTAGAAGGGGTTGCTGGACTAAATGCTCAGCACTGAAGGGGAGACATGGCACCTACAGCAGATGTTGAGGGAGTAATGTGCCCAGTGTATTAGGGGACTCCCATCCAGATGAAGAAAACCATTTCAGCAGAAGGCAAATAGGATTACATTTTCAAACTTGGGAAGACCTCTGTGCTAACAGCTTGGAGGGCACATGAGGAGCTGGTTATCTGACTGGTGTCTCTTTACTTACAGAAGTCAGGCATGTATTTGCAGAGGTGTTAGAGGAGTATGGGATTAAATACACACGTGTGCCAATAGAGCCAGGCCTTCATAACTGTGACTGGATTCCACCATCCCTAATGGACTTTTATCTGGGAGTAGAAGACGACTCTTTTAACACAGTGGATGTGTTTACAAGGCATGGAATAAGGTAAGACAGGCATTACTCATCCTTTTTGTAGTAAAGGTTCAAGATCTTACCAGTTCCTGATAGCATCTCCACAGAATGAAGCATTGCCTTTCCCTTTCCACTTCAAGAAGGTTCAGGAGGAGTACAAAAGTGCTGGGGGCACTCAGGCTTAGTAAGCAGATTTGTCTGAACTTAGATGACTCACTTCCCACCTGAAAGGATGTGTTTTTCAGCCTTTCCAGGGAAGCAGCATTACCCTGGCATCTGGGATGTAGGAGGCTGTAGGGCTGTGTCAACACTGGAATTTAAAAAGTAAGATCTAGGGAAAG
>NW_009953217.1:5496164-5509145 GCF_000747805.2 Chaetura pelagica
AGGGAAAGATTTCATGAAATAACTTTTGATCTCCCTGGAACAGAGAAAGAGTTTTAAGTAGTAGGAAGGAGACTAATTAGAAACAAGGTTTTGTTGTGAAGGGGAGGCAGGGAAGCTCAGAGCCTGCAGAGCTACAGCAGGTTATCACTGCTCTAAGCAATCTCATCAGTGTCCTGCATCTCAGGGGCAAAATCCAAAAAGCTCAGCCCTTCCCCCAGTAACAGACTTTTCTGAATAGCTTAGATCAGGTAGTAGAAATGGCAAACAGCCCTTGTGCTGTGACATGGGACATGTAAGGAGAGCAATAATAGCAGCACTGATACTGCAGCTTTGCTGGGACTTTCTGTCAGACTGGAAAACTGCTGCTTTAAATAGTCTTCTGGTTTCTCTAAGGGAAGAAAGAGCATTACTGGTCTGCAGTTCTAGTTTTACTTTTGTTTATAGTTAATAGTTTTACCCCGTGTCCCTCCCTCCTCTCCTTTCTATCCTAAGTTTTAGGTACATTTTTGATTCCTAATCCACTGGATGTAACACATTCTTTTCTACCTACCTCATCAGCATTAATATCAGTGTTCCCTCCTCTGGCTACAGGTGGCCAGACATTTACATAGGTTTGAGCACCATGGGCAAGAACATGTCTGTCAGCAGCATCTGGAGCGCCATCGACACAGCCCTCGCGGGGTTCACCACCAAGGCCCCCTCCCCTGCACCCCCAGCACCCCAGAGCAGGACAGTGACGATTGAACTGATGGTGCACCCAGGGTACCCCAGTGTCCCACCCGTTGGTGGCTGTGGGGAAGGACCAGATGATTTCTCACAGTCCTGGGAGCGCCTCCATGAACTCCAGACGTTAATTAAGCCAGAGCTGCAGAGCCATTACAAAACCAGGAACATTCAGCTTTGCTCATTCAAAGATCTTTGAGTGAACCAGCACATGCACCTCTGCACATTCACTCATACTCTGAAGACAGGCAGTTGCTTATGTCCTGAGAAGCCAGACCACTGTTATCAGTGTGATGCTTCCTGGTACCACTGACAGGAGCTGGGAACAGCATTATGATGGTCACAGAAGAGCAACACCCTGGGAGCAGCTACAGGGAGTACCCAGCCCTGAGTGCAGTTTTTAGCCCACACCATCTGCTCTGAATGTGACAAACCTCACCTGCGTCACCTGCTCACGCATCTTTCCACTGCAGCCTGGCAGCCAAGGGCCAGCCCTGCTCCCAGGGCTCAATTCCTGCCAAAACCATGGTGAGCAGCAGGAAGACAGGCCTTGCTGCCAGACCCAGTGGCACCACAGCACCCTCCAGGTTCTGATCAGTTCTCTTTTTGGACCTCACACACAAAAAAAAAAGGGGAGCAGGTGCTGCTTTGGAGCAACTGCCCAGTGTAGGCTGCTCACAGGAGGCCTGAAAACATTCAGCATTTGATTTTCTTAAAGCATCCAGTCATGGTCCCTCCCCTTTCCTCACTGCAGGGCACACAGTTACCTGTGAGTGTTGCTCTGGGCAGAGCAGCAGGATCACGGGTCCAGCCCAGTGGTGTCTGCAGCCGCATTCCATGTGCAGCCTCTGCCAGCAGCGATTACAGCTCTTCCTATTTATGTTGCCTCTTGGCATGAAGCCACTGCAGGAAAGTCCCACCAGCTACAGCCCTTTCAGAGAGGCTTTTCTTCTTTTCTTTTTTTTTAGATGACTTTGCAAGAACAGCAACTGTTGACCCAGCTGCTATTTTAGTAGCTGCATGAGGGCACATCAGCAACTGTTCCTGTGCTGCCTCTCAGGAACAACATGTGGGGTGGTTGCATTCCAGCTATGGGCAAGTTTTAAAGTGGAGAAGCTCCTTGTCCATTTTTGTTCCTGTCACCAGAGCATTTGAACTTCAACAACCTCTAGTAACACTGATGCATTTCACTGCCTTCTTACCTGTAACCCTGTTGCTCGAGTATAAATTTCACATGGGGGGAAAAAAAAATTAGATTGTTTCTGCTCATTTTCTGCACAAAAGTGATCTATTTAATGTAATCGTTTTTGTTAACTTTTAAAAAATATTACAAATTCCAATGTGATCGTTCTTTTAAGTGAAAAATAAACTCAGGCCTTTTTCTACTGAAAATGCTTCGGAGGCTTTTGGGTTTAGTTATAGCTGGAGGGCAAATTGAACCCATCACCTCTGGTCTTTCAGCACTGGAGGGACAGCTCTGCCAGTCACAGGAACCATATGACCTTCCCTATCAAACATCCGAGGACGTTTTTGCTCTGTGCAAATATGAAAAACATCAAAGATGTTTTAGGAAATGCTTTTCCAGGTTCTTTCCTAAATTATTGTCACAGAATTAAATAAAAACACCTTGTCACTTATCAAATTATGAAAAACCATCCACTGTTCCATGCGTGTACTCACCACACAGCCCAGCCAGATGGGAGCACTGGTTACCTGTTGGAATGACTCGAGCTGTGAAGCTTGTCCCATCGGTGCTTGACGGCAAAGTTCCTGCTACGTGACAACAGAGAATAAAAAACCGCAAGAGATCAGCTCTGCCGGGAGCAGCTGAAGTTCCAGAGCGCAGGCAGACCCGTGAGTGCCACCTTGTGTCTGGTGAGACTTCATTCACATGCAGCGATCAGCCTGATGGCAACACTGGTTTTAAAACCAGATCTCAGCTTTTTATGTTACGTGACCATATTATGATGGATACCTTTTGACTTTATTTTTCACATGTAAGTTGCTCCAATTCTAACTGATCTAACTGATCAATTCTAACTTGCTCTGATCACAATCCTCAGGACGGTCCACACCAGCTGCATGTATGTCCTGCCAGATGGACACTGCAAACACAGCAGCAATTGGACCCGAGTTTGTATCATGAACAAAAAAAAAATAATTGCAAATTCCATATTTTAAAATGAACAGCATTAAACTCCAAGTTTTCTTTTCAATTCAAGGGAGTTTTAAATAAAGAACTACTAAAAGACATTCTAACTAAGGAAACTTTCAATTGTGTAAAACATGGAGATAAGGAAGTTCCTCAGTGGTTCTATGAAAGCTTTAAAGACAACACTTAATTAAAATTAAAACCACATTCAGAGCACCTCAGATGAATCTCATTGTACCAGGACATGCAAGGAAAGAAGTCTAAACCCCAGATCTCTCTGAAAATAAAACCATGCCACAAAGCCTTTGAGAGCAATTTTTATTAGGGTAGCAGAATGGAATTGCAGAAAGCCTGTACCAGTACTCCTGGGTGTAGTTTCACCAGTGTTTTTATTTTGGATATTAAACTGCATGTTTGGAATTCAGCACGGCTTGGGGAACCAGAGAGAACAGAGCTGGGTTTCCTGAGTTAACATAGGACTTCGCAGTTGGATGTTTTCTCCTCGGCCTTCAACCACACAGTACAGGATTTGATCTCTTTCTCAGAGAGCTGCCTACAAACAAAAGCCATCACTTCAGTTACACATCCTGTGGTTTAGAAATGGCACGATGAAGAGCACACCAAGAGAACTGACAGCAGTATCTGTCTCCTGCACGACCGCTGCAGATGGATCGGGATGGTCGGCACAGCGCTGCTGAGGGCCTGCAGGGATGGGCTGGAGACCCTTCCCCTGCCCTCCCAGTGGCCTCCCAGTCACAGACAGACACAATCTTTGACCTGAGAGGCTTACAACCAGGAAGTACACTATTTAATAGTAAGGGCAGCAAACTAGTGCTACAGTTTTGTTTTAAATAAAAAGAAAATTCAGAGACTAGCAAGTTTCCATGCCAACAGACATGATCGAAAGGTACAGTGACTCATGTGATGCGGAAGTTATACACACTTCAGTTTGACAGATAATTTGGCATTATTTTATTATGAATCCAAGTGACCGTAAATGAAACAAAATCAGTACCAACTTTCTGCAAATGAAGACACAGAGATGTGAAAATTTGGTAATAGACAGTGCTCTCACAAGCCTGAAAACACTTAGGAAATGCAAGTTTCCGTAAATAAGGTGAAAGTGGTTTAACTTTATTTACCTGCCAAAGAATCTGTCTAAGAACACTTAAACATAAAATTTCTTAGCTCCCTAACTCATAAAAAAATTTACTTTCAGAGGTGAGGTACTGGGCTGTCATTGTTTACACTAAATGGGAAATGAAAGGTGGATGAGAGGGATGAGTGAAGAAATAGCAAATATACAAGACATTAAAACCAAAAGAGACCTACCGCTCAACACACTAGTTCCAAAAGGTTGCAAAGGCAGAGGCTGTATTAAAACTGAATATAGGAATACAGACAACCCTGGGCATGAGGGCTTTTCCAATTCAACTTCCTGCACATCAGAATGATATGTGCTCCCAGATATCTACAGATTTCTGGAGATACATGTTTGCTGAGTAACACACCCGAGTTCGACAGGCGGGGAAGAGGCGGCAGTTTGGCTGTGGTGGTTTGACTGGAGCTGTGGCCACGCTTCAGGCTGGGGGGAGAGGACAGGCAGGCAGGAGAGAAGCAGAGACACGGTAAGAGATGCTCAGTCCTGAACAGAAAGGGCTTCCCTGAGCATGCAAAGGTGTGCCCTGCAGCAACAGGAAAGCAGCTCTGCCTGGTTAAGTTAGAATGATACTCAAAGTGCTCATTAAATCATCTAACCTGTGTGTTTTTAGAACACAGGAACAGCAGTAGTGAAGCGTCCTCTGTTACAGGTTATTGCTTAATCCTATTCTTATACCATTTTCAGTTGGGCTAGGAAATGGCAGGAGTGCCACCCTGTGAAACCTAGATGTTTCTTACACATCCTGATGGAAAAATATTCTAAGATGACTAGCAGTGCTGTTGGATTTAGTACTTGAATCCCAAATTCACATTTCCAAAATACTGATTTTTAACTCACAAAATAGTTTATCACTTTGGTACCTCTTGGTCCCCAATTTCTGAAGCTCTTCTAAACTGGTTGCAATGTTGTTCTGTGCACGTTTCCCTAGGTATTAAGTGAAACAAGTTTGTAATCACATTCCACTACTCTTTGCTACAGATTTTTTTCCCAAAGTTTTCCAAAAGCAGGACATAAGCCATATTTTAATTCAATGACGCACACAAAAACTTGGGTTTCCCCATTTAATAAACATTTTGTGGTGACATCAGCCAGATTTACATAAGACCTGGACATTATTGATGATTGTTTTTGTGGGGTTTGTTTGCTTTTTTTTGTTTGTTTATTATGTTACAAACTGGAGTTAAGGGGAACTTGCAACAAGTCCCACAAAGCACAGTGCAACATTTAAAAAGGAAAGTAAACAAAACTGCCAAACACTCAATCATTTCCTGCCAGAACTGGGATATTTTTTTTCCTAAGACATCAGTTTGGAGAGGGGGATAAAATTCAATGAAGAATTAAATGAACTAAAGACAGTGGGAACTGCAAGGAGAAATAAGAAATGACAGCCACAACCTTTTCAATTTAAGGGCAGAATATAAGTCTAAGATATTTTTGATAAATTCTGACAAGAAAAAGAAAACAGCATACTTTAAAGTATATTGAAGCAGTGATTTTTAAACAAAGAAAGCAGAACTAGAACATCTTAAATTTTAATCCTTTCTTTACAGGTTACCTAGCCCACTTTTGATTAAGAAAACTGTAGAAAGTTAGTAACAGCCACAAGTTAACACCGAGAGGTGGCACTTGTCAATTTTCCATAGAGTCCTGCTTTACGGGGTGTCTCAAATGCACTGCTCCGATCTTCTATCATATGTTGCTGACATCAGTTTTGTCAGATTTTAGTCCACTGGTCGCTTTTCACCATATTTCTTTGTAAACTCTTCAGCGTTCTTACAGAATTTTTTACGGTCCTTAGAGTATTCTTCAGCTAGGTCAGCCCGGAGGGGATGCTCGGGCTGTGGATCATTCACCAGTGCTATGAGGGACTGGATTACTGTCAAAAGAAGTATAAACACTGTCAGAGACAAAGTGGTTAATTAAAAAAAAAAAATCAAAATGTAAGCAAAATTCCCCAGTAAGAAAAGAGCTTTAACTGCATTTAAATACAGCCCTATAAATCTAGGGTCCTTTCAAAAGCAAGAGCATGAATAAACTACAGCAATATGCCAAGATTTAGTTCAATGACCGTGAATGAACACCAGAAAATCGTATTTGTAAACAAAATCAACTTGAACAGAGACCAAAATGGTCTACAGATTATTTCCCATGTAACTGGCATCCTATCTGAAATAATTCTCCTATGGCTAAGAAGGAAACTATAAGTTTCACAGAAAGTTCATCTAAAAGGGATTAGGAAAAAATAGAATTCCATCATGAAACTGTTTTCCTAACACCTGTCCCAGTGATGCAGTTGTAACTGGGCCTGCTTTTGGAAACCATTTTTTTTCCCCCAGCTTCATCTTTCTATGACTCTTACTTCCCCCCTATCATCATAGTCAGTTCTTCCCTTTGTTCTTAAACACCCTCTAGCAGACACACCAGACAAACAAACGGCTAAGAACGGTAAGATGCTTTTCACCCCCCAGCTTACAGCCATTTCATCAATGCTCCCCTATCACTTTCAAAGGAAATGTCATTCTTAAAATAACTGAACTGCACTTGACATCCACACAGTGAACCTCACACACTACAATGACATTCACTGCTACCTTTCCCTCATATACATTCTCACAACCATTTAAAGCTAGATAGGTCACAACAATCAGGGGTTCTCACACCCAAGCCTACAGAAGGTGAGTGTGCAGCACAAGCATTTCACTGTTCAACATGAATAATATTCCATTTGAGGTAAGTTTGGGCTGCCCAGAGTAACACAAAGTACCACCCCTACAGTTTTTAAATCAAGTATAACAAAACTCTGCTAACTTCACCCATGGCACACAACAGGCAGCTGCCTCCTCCTGAACTCAGGTAAAACAATGACACACCATCCAGTGGCAAGGAGATCCACCAAAAAACAGCTACTCAGCAGTTTAACTGGATTCTCCCTAGTTTTGCACTCTGAGTTCTTACAATATTAATCACTCCAGTAGATGCTGGAATACCAGAGTGGCTCCTTTCTGAGCATCAATCTCCTCATGCTTATATTCTTCTCCCCCCTTACCTGATTGGAATGGGGAACATACCTTAAACAAATACTAAAAAACCAGAGGAATATGCTTGTTGGTATATTGCTAAGCAGGAACATTTCTTACCACAAATCAGAGTTTAAACTAAACCAACCACCCAGGGAATGTAGAATTGTTACTAGCTTACTTCACAGGAACTCACCAGTCCTGGACTTATGACAACTATCATCATATGAATGACTACTGATGAAACTACCATCAATACTGCACATGACAATCACTTTTCACTCTGTAAAACACACTAAAACACTACAGGAAAGCGTTACTGTGTTAATTAAGGTTATTTAACACACAAGCCAGAAAAAAACCTAGGATTGTCATAACAGGTTTTGACTGGATTTGCCTCAAAACTCACAGCATTTTAAAACTATACTGTCACAACAGTCTGCTTTACTATTAAGCATAAATTAATAAGAAGCACAGCAGCAAGATGCACTTTTAGTACATGAAAGGTAACTTAATGATTTATGATTGAACCTAATCTCTCTGCTTTCTTGACACCTGACTGCTCAAAACTAAGGACACTTATGCTGCAATAATAACGTTGCATAATTTCCTTGAGAAAGGCCCAAGTAGCACAGACTGATGATTGCTTGTCAGTGCAGAAGAGCTCTGGAGAATCAGGAACAGACACTTAAACAGGGCTGTAATAACACTGCTGCAAGCTCATGCAGTGATGTAGTAACAGATGTTGACATTAAAAAGACTTATTGAAGAAAGAATTTTAAAAAAAAGACCAAAAAACCAGCAGAAATTGAAAGATTTGCAATATTTTGGTACCCACGGTTTGCTGTAAATTCTGATTTTGGCATAGATTTAATTCACTCAGATAAAAAGGGAACTGCTAGTTCTCAAGGAGACACTATTTCCTGCATGTAAACAATGGCTTCAACAGTTCCAACTAGTGCCACCTGCATTTCAAGCTGGTGGAGACATTATGTTCTTCCTTTAGTCAACTGAAGAAGGCTCCTAAGATAATACGACTACTAAGGTGTTAACTCATCGCTCCCATTTCATCTCTGCCAAGGATCTTTGTCCTGTATAATCTGGGATAAATCAACAAATCATAAGATCTTCACTGATCTATTTGAGTTGAACAGGTTCTTTTTGCTGCTACCTCAGCTTTCCCCAACATTCGACTGCTTGATCTTTTCTGAAACAACTACAGGAATTCTTCTATTTTGTCTCTGGGGCAAGACCATGCAAACTGTTGGTAATTTTAGTAGTGTACACAGGAAAAAAACCTACAGCATTGTTTACCATCAGGAACACAGTTCTACTGAAAACAACCCTCAAGAGGAGTCTGGAAGAAAGATACTGTCTCTTCCAGAGCAACATACTTGCTCTGAAGCTCTTGCTCTGGACTAAAACTGCTGATTTGAATTGGTAGTAGTACAAAAATGCAGTTTTTGAAAGGATGTTTGCTCTTTCTACATGTACAATAATAAATGTTTAGTATCAAACTAATAATTACCTGCCAGAAAACATTAAATTCTCACCCCAACAACTAATGGAAGCAACAACAACAGAAAAAGCCTACTTGGATCGCACTCCCAGGCTGCCACAGAACCTGATAATTTTTCTTAAAATATTTAAATTCTTATCCAAAGACACCCACACACTAAGCCTCACAGCAGTGACTTTTTAAGAACTAAGAGTTAATTTGTGTTATGATTTCAGGCTTTGTTTATGACTCCCCAGATGTTTCAAACCGTGTATTCAAATCACTGAACCACCCAGCAGATACTATAAAATATACAAAACCCTGAGGTTTTAGACCCTTTCTTTCACACATCCAGGAATGCACTGAACAGGATTATAAAGTCCCTGCTTAAAAAAGAATCATAAAATAACCTCCACACAAACTACACCCAGAAATTTTAAGTATGCTGAGGACACTACCATAATAAACTCTGAAGTCATAAGAAGTGTTGTGGTTTCCTGGAGGTGGACATGCCACGTGCCAGTGTCATTACCTTATGTTTCAAGTAACAAAATGAGATTCCAAGAGAGTTGCACATTGTGCTCACAACACCTGACTCATGACACAAACCTTATAACAATGAATACAGCCTAAGAGCCATGACCAGCTGAGAGGCTGAAACCCGAGGAGCTCTAAATTTAAACACAACACAAACTTTCTTGATATCCAGTTCTTCCTCTACATGGAGTCCTACCTTGGTCAGTTTTGGTTGCTGGCTTCCAGTTTTCAGCACTAATTACTGGCAGACAAACCTGCCCCTTTTCATCGATGTTAGGGTGATAGATCTTTGTTTTAAATGTAATCTTAGGAGGTTTGAATGGATATTCTGCTGGGAAGTTGATTTCGATTCTGAAGGCTCCTTTATCATACGGAGGATTGTCCTGCAACAAGAAGGCAGAATGTGAAGAATCTGGTGTATTTTAATTAAGAAAAAGCACACTCCAGGCTTTGATCTATCAAATGACCTCTTTTGAAGGCACTTTCTTCCAACACATACTGTCGTGTCTGTGTGTCAGGAAACATCAAAACCTATTTGGTAGAAGAGAGGCAATACAACCTCTACAACATTTGTATTCACCCTGGAAAAAGCAGATTACAATTGTTCTGAAGTTGTCTGTCATTGTTACTGGTAAGAAAGCATGCAATCCCATTTATTCCAAGGGTAGGGTCCTATCTAGTAAGTAGTTTTATTCCCAGCATTGTATTTCAACAAACATAGTGAACCCTTCCCAAGATACAAACAGGAAGTCTGACAAGGTGTATTGATTTCTCTAAACCTACTTATTGTACGTGTCTCACAAGATGGTGGCATGAAAAGCAAAGCAATTAGATTTGCCAGATCTCCCTATATGTTCCGAGAATCATTTTGTGCTGACTACTCAAAAACCTGCTGAGCATTAATTGGTACTAAAGATAGATATTCACTGTGTCTGCTGATGAGAACATTCTGAATTTGTATGCAGTTTTAGCACCCACTCTTATCAGATCATTTTTGAAGGAGCATGATGAGAGAACTGTGAAGTAAGGAAAGTAGCTCTTCATGCTGAAACAGAAAAAACAATGTCCAGAATCTCATTTAGAAAACCTGTTAGACTATTGACACTGCTTCAAATCCTGCAGAAAAACCCCCAAATCATTGCTACATTTAAAGCCTATGAAAATACCACTCTGCACTGAAAACAGTAACTATGGCATGGAGCCTTTCCAAACACTCTAGGGAACTAGGAACTGAAGGATCAGAATTCCCAATTGGTGTAAAGTATAATCACACACATTCTTCATCAGCAACCAGACCAGTCCCTGCCATCAAACCAACTCTGGAAGCTAAAAAAGGTTTAGCAATATTTGGGGGTGGGAAGTGTTCTATTAAAATATTATTAAACACAAAACATTTTATTTTAATCTACATGGAGAAGTCTGGTTATGTGTTTCTAGGAAAGGCAGCACAATTTCTACAGTCAAGAGAAGAGGCAACTAGAGTGTCTTTAAAATTACTTTTTATCCAAGCAACCCTAAAAGCTTTGGAAGTTTAACAAATAACTTTCTGGTGGTGGTGACAACTGAAGCAGTTAGTGCCCTCTGTCCCCATGCCTCACTTGTTCTCACTTCCAGCACCCACTGTAATTTGTGAGGCTGTTCAGTGAACTGACCTGGCTTCAAAATGTCCATGCTCTGCTTGAATGTCAGTCAGGACAGTTCTTCACTATAACTTGTAAATAAACTGAACTAAAAATGTATATAAAGTGTTGTTCATATTTTAAATAGACAAAACAAAGAATATGCAAACAATTACTTTCCCATAATTTGTTATACCTATTTTGATACTGACAAGGGAGAGAGTAAGAATTATAAATACCAACACAAACCACAAACATGATTTACATTAACCTGGAGTATCTTTGCTTTGCAAAACTTTGTCCATAGCAAGCAGATTTGATTAGCTGAAATGAAATTCATGGTACTCCAACAGTACCTCTGGCAAGAACAAGGAGCCTGGGGTAGACAGTCTTGTTATGATGTTGAAATACAACAAAGACTGTACCTCTTATTCTACAGTTTAGAACAGGAAAAGAAGTTGACAAGCTATCTCAAATCTGCCTCTCAATGGAGTAAGCACCCTTAAAAAGTAACATTTTTAAGCCATCAACTCCAGCATTGCAACAGCTAAAAAAAATTATCTTAAGACTACAACATCTCCTATAGTGTATCTTCAAAATTACCACACTACTCTTCAAAACACACAGGAGACTTTAGTAATTACTATCATAAATATAATTTCATTACAAAATCCCTCTTAATTATTCCAGTAGTGAATTTCAGGTTATTTCCCGTAGAAGAGGGCACATTATAAATCAAAAGGCAGGTATGAAGCACAGTTCACTGCAACAACGTTTAACACTTGTGATGTTGTGAACCTTTGCAAAACAAACACTAAGCTCATACTCTGGTGAGCAGAAGCTGTTAAAAATAGATGCTGTACACCACATACTGCTAATGCTTACAGGAATAAACAAGCATTTTGATGTTTTGCTTTATTAGTCATATTTACCAACCTTCTGCTTCAAAGTATTAACCAAGCAGTAAACTGTTACACAGGAACCACAAATACCAGTGTGGCTCATGAAATGTGCTGCTTCTCAGCTCTGTCAAATTCTAATGTCAAATCCTGTTTGCTTTATTAGCCTCAACCACTCAATGGAGTTACTTGCAAGAATACAAGTAAACAGTAAATGAAACATTTTCTGCAGTATTTAAAGTGCAAAGGCCTGGATTATCTCAGCTTGTGTGATCTGAATTTGGGAATGGTCTCCAACTAACAAAGCAGAGACACTGCTAAAGAGATGTTTCAAAGTCTTACAAAAAGATTTACTCTGGTCAGGGGACATTTTTGGTAGCACCAGGAAAAGGAGGAACTGAGGCCCTAGTGGCACAGCCCCTACTGATGCAGACTTGAAAGTAGTTCATGCAAGGAAGGGAGCATGGACCCTGGCAGTGGAAGATAAAGGAGGTGAAAATGCAAATAACTTCAACCAAGGAATTCAAAACACTAGATTTCCTGCTTTCTTCTTAGTAACAAATCTCTCTCTATTTGACTAACACAGTGGTTATCAACTTCTATTAAGCATTTTCCCAAAAAACAGTAGTGTTTTATAAAATTAAAGTGGGGTGTTTTTTGGCCTTAATTAATGCCCAAATAAAAAGACTATTTTAAAGAGCTTCATTCTGAAAATTCGAACCTTTTCCGTGCATCAAACTTTTCCCAACACTCAGTTTTATCCTACAAATAAGTCTAGTCAATTAAAAAAAATAAAATCTATTAGAGGGGTAAACAAAATATTTCACACCAGGCTTTTTACTATGATAATGTAGACTCTGTACATGTACATTACTGTAACAAACTACAGACTTCATTTGCTTCCCCTTCCAACACCTCTCCCAAGTTCCCACAGCCCTGAGCAGCTGCAGCCAAGTGTTTGACCAGGCCTACAGTTATGAAGCATCCAGGCAGGTATTGATCAAGGAAGTCTAGAACACCTGTCAACTACATATGGATTTTTATTTGGAGTAGTGGTAGGAAACACCCCCTGACATCATCAGACTTCAAATAAAACAGAACATAGAGGACACTCCCAATAAAACGAAACAGGAAGATGACACTATTTGCCCAAGATTACATAAGATGTCTGACAAGACAGGAATTAAATCTAGGATCACACTTCACTGCTCAGAGCATGTCTAAGGCGCTGCAGCATAATCTATATGACCTTATATTGTATTTATCAACAACTGGCTTCTGCACAAACCCACAACTCTGAAAGCCAGGTTTTATAATTATGAAAGAGAACTTTGTCAGGCTGCAAAAGTTGCCTTATCACCAGCAGCACTGCTG
>NW_009953217.1:5509198-5517465 GCF_000747805.2 Chaetura pelagica
GCTGAACCATGGATTTATGAGATTCAAATGATCCTCATTCTATTTTAAAGTCCATTAGAATAAGGAGTAGTCTATACTCACAGGAACAATAAGCCCTTGCCAGGTCAATAAATTAGCTTCATCAACCTGGATATTACGGAAGTTTTTCATTCCACATTTGCGGATTTCTTCAAGCTCCTGAAAAGCAAGCAAAACAGAAGTGTAAGTGAGTAACAGTATTAAGCAGGATGCTCAAGTTTATTTTTCAAAATGCTTAGAGGTTATTGTGGGTTTCTTTAATGTTATAGAAGGTTGAGGTTTTAGTGGTGGCAACCCACACCCATAAGAAAAGATTTGGCACCTGTGAGAAGTAAAATTCTCTGAGACAAGGTATAAAAAAATGTTATTTTTTTGGTATGTCAGGAAAATACAAAAATGCCTCATTGTTGACATCACTACAGACCCAATGAAGCAGACGTATTTAAAAATTGAGTAAAAAGATGTTTTTATAGCTCAAATGCAAATCAGTGCCTTGGTAACAGACTACTGATAACTCCATGAAGCACAGAAACAAAGCGACTTAACTGAAGGAAAATAGTGATTTGAAAGAATTATTTTAGAACAGGTTTAAACACAGAGAAACACAATGAGCAACTCAGTTATTTCAAATGAAAACTAACAGATTCCTGCTTTACCAACTGAAATTGATGCAAATCCAATACATTATCAATCTAAGCTAAACTAGCCTTATTTAGGCCAATAACTTGAGAAGATACAGCTTTATCTCTGTTTTGCACCTCAAAGTTAGCAGTATATATTAAGATACCTCTCTTTATAGCTGTATCACTTTCTAATAAGGTTTCTTTCTGCATCAACCACCATTCAAATCAGTTCTGATCAGCTAGCAATCCAGCTACCACCAAAGCAAGTATTTAGGCATTTTTATATTTGAAATGATGTATAAGCTCTAGAATAGCAGATGTTTCTGAAGTGCTTCATAAGACCAAAAAAGAAACAACCCAAGGTTCCACTTTTTTTCCGTAACAATTACAGCCCTTTGCTGTTGAATCCAGTTTTACCTTTAGAAAGAATTTAACTGACTTCAAATTCAGAAGTCATCCACAGTCAAACACAAACCTCTCCCAGTGCTTTCAGAACTGAAGCACATGCCTGTGTGTCTACACAGGTTAGGAAAAATGTTGCTTACACAGCAACACTGGTGCCTTCTGCCAACACACAGTGCTTCACAGGGTGCTCGTGGATTTGCAAAATGAGACAGTATATGATTCTGATAAAAACACCAACTACAAGCAAAGGCACTGTACACTGAAAATAAATAAATAATTCCCCCCCCTGTACAAGTGCTGTCCTGTCCAGGTTTTGGTTTGTTGTTTTTTTTCCTAAAATAGCTCTGTGTTCATCTTAGATCAAACCTCCCTCCGTCTGACTGCCAGAGATTTAATACATGCAGTAATCTCTTGCATAAACTTTGCATCATGATAAAATGCAAACCCAAAGGGAAAACAAGATTTCCAAAAGCACATTAAAAAAATATCACACAACAGCCACACATCAGAAGGTGAACATTTACAGTCCCGACCAGTGCACCTACAAAAGCAATGCACACTCGGGATATACAACTTTGGAGTCTTGAGATATTGAATTGATGTCCAACGAAGTCTTCATGACACTAAAACTAACTAGTCCAGACCTGTGGATTAATCCCCAAATTCTACTGCTGCTGGATTTATGCAACATCACAGACAGTTTGGGTTTTTTATTTTTTTTTAAAGGGTAAGCGGATTACTCTATTTTACCCTATTTCCTTAAAGCAGGAGAACATACAAAAACCACACAAAAATAATCCCTTCAAGCACATTTTTAAGGATACAGAACAACCAAAAATATTAAAAATATAATAACCTTTATGATCACAGTTATAAGAGATCCTTTACCATCACTGAAACTGCAAATCCACACAGTCCCTTTGAGCTGGCTCTGAACACTGGGTGCCCACAGCAGCAGGGCAGAGTCTTGCTGGTACCTGCCTGCCTGACAGGGTCAGAGGAGCAGCTCACTCAGAACAGCATCTTGAGCAGCTCCCTCCCTGCAACTACAGAACTGTGGAGTCCTGGCAAACCACTACTCCATAGCATGGAAAAGGGATAAATCCCATTCCACACTAGATGTAAGGCATCAAACATTGGGAACAGAATAATCAAATTAAACAGTAGGTATTTAAACATGAATAAACATGCACCACAAGTGTCTTCACTCTAAAACAAGGAAAGGAAAAAAGGTTTAGACAATTTTCTAGGAAATACTAGAAACACTACACTATACACACGACAGAAATCCCTCCCCCCCCACGTCCCAGGGGGTGTGCAGCTTCCCTGCAGTTTTTATCACCATTTCAGATGACAGCATCATACTGCTGCTGGCCCAAAGAACTGCCCAGACACAGAAAGAGGAAGGACTATGACTCTATAATGCAGGTATGTTATTAAACTAATAAAGCAAAGTAGAAAAGCATGGCTTCACATAATTAGAAAATTAAAACACCTAAACGTTATAACTAGATTCAGGTTAAAAAACTGGATGCTGAATTAAGAAATGCAAGAATCCAGTACAGAGATCATTACAAAATTGAAAAACTTTGTAGGAAAGCAAAGCAAAGTTTAGAACAAATATGCAAATTGCTCCCCATTTTCTCTCATGCCCACCACACGAGAGAGGGAATTAAATGGGGCAGAGGACACTAAAGAACTACCAGAAAAATTATTCGGGACATCTTCCTCTTTGAACTGACACGTGAAGCCTTTGCAGGAATTCACTTTCAAAACTAAAAATGTGGTAAATTACTGCAGTGCACCTGGGCTACATCTTGAGCTTCTCCTGCCACTGACTTGGGTTCCACAGTAGTAACTGACAACTGAAAAAGGGGTAGATGGGGAAAAACCAGGCAATCCTTTTCTTCACACAGGCATGACTGCAAAGATCATGGAGAAACAAGTCTACCTTAGCAGAGGACTTGTCTGGGCTATATTCTCAAGACAAGTTCCACTTATAAAATAAATTGCTTTTCTTATTCTAGAAGCATTTACGATTTCATGTGCTACTCCAAATTAATCAACTCCACATCAGACTTACCTACAAACAGCCTTTTTTTCATACTACATCATAGAATTAAACAGTACATACAGAATGAAATAATATACTCACAGGTCAGGCTTTTTAGGGTTTTTGTATCTAGTGCATCAGGAGTAGTAAGAGATTGAACATTCACAATCTAAGGGTATGTGTGGGGTTGCTTTTTTTTCTCCCTGGCAACTGTCAAAACCCATAATAATAAAGATCTAACTGCCTCACAGGTACAGAGGCAGACACAACTACAGTATAAACTTACTGTTAAAAAAAGTGAATGAGCTACTAAATACTTTCAAACAGCAGAGATCCAAAGTTAATACTGCATTAAAGATGGGCTCAAGCAACTCCAAAGGGACAAAAAATACTTTATGAAGTAAAAGGATATAGTCCAGATATTTATTTCAAAATAATACTGAAGAGTCCAGACAGACAGTAAATAGACTAATTCCTTTTCTTATCCTCCACCCCTTAATTTTGTCAAGTAATATAATTACAGGAGCACAGGAGGAATGTAACTAAAGGTTAGAAGACTGCAGTATAAATTTCCATCTGTCTTTCCTTCCTTACTCTGTTATCACCCTGACACATGACCTTGCTGCATTGGTTTCCACGTTTGTAAAAGAGAAATAAATGTCCTGTTATTCCACAGGGCACTCTGGAGATGAGATGTTTGTAGTTTGGAGACACTCAGGAGAAAGCTATATACATAGTTAGACACAGTTGTTCAGAGAAAGTTATGCATAACACATGCAACAGAGGCAGCATCTGATCTTCAAGTATAAAGCTGAAGGCAGTAATAAAATCACATACTACCTCTTATATATATAATTAATAAGGAGTTAAAATTTTTATTTACAATATTGTTTAATCAGTGCTGTTCAAAGCAAAAGTTACATGCTTGGAATGATAAAAGAAAGTGGCATCATCTTAAAATGTAGCTAAGTCTTTTAAAAACCCTGCAACTGTTTTGCCCACACATCTTTCAAGTTTTGGGACTTCTCTAAAAAAAAACCACCAAAAAACAAACAACCAAGCCAGGTAGGAAAATGCAGTGAAGACAAACATTTTTTGGAGTACAATCCAAAAAAATGGGAGTAAGTGTAATAGCTCATACCAACTTCAGTAAGTTCTGCATCAAGACCAAAATGCTATTAAACGCACAAAGAAAAAAAAAAACCTCTCCTGAAATCAGTCTAAACCATGTTCTTCTATTGTTTGTAATTTCTCTTTACCTGTTTACAAATACATTATCTAAAAGAAGTGTGATAAAGCTAAATGGGCTCCAACACACTGATAAGGAATTGGCTGGTTTTACTTTCTGAATCCCATACACTACAGAGAATTGTTAAAACACCTTGAAAGCAAATATAGTTTTAAATACCCCAAATAAACCTAAACAGATTCTAGCTCTTAAAAGAACCAGTATTAATTTTCCACTACAACATTACATGCCCTGTACTGATGTGCTTTTTCTTTACTGAGTAATTCTACTTTTTGGCAGAGTATTTTCATTTGATTAAAAGTCCTTTTGTCAATTCTCAGTTTCAAGAAGGGAAAATGAACCATATTCTCACTTCTGTGTAAGGACAATCACACATTGCTCAAAACCACATTTTCCTTGCTACTCAGAGCTGGTGTTTGGATCAATTTAGAAATGTTTTTCAAACATCAAAGTTGGTTTAAAACCCCTTTATTTGCAAGGGCTATTTACAAGACCACAGCATACTGGAGGTTGCAGGCCACCTACAACAGATACCTGGGTGTGGCCATGTGCATGTATTTTATCATGGACTTCAACAGTTGCATAAATGTTTGACTATGCAATTATGGAAGCAGAGAAGAAACAGGAAGATAAAAATAATTGTCTATGTACCTCACATTGTATGTGAAGCATTATTTACTCTTTAAATCCATTTGCAGTTGTTAACACTACAGATAATTGTGAACATCTGAAAACAGGAAACAAAAGCACAGGTCTTACAGCCACCTTAGCTCGACCATATTGCGGACCAAGACAGAAGGGAGCAGCTCCAGAGGTGGGACAGGGCAGCCTCTCTCCCACCCACACCTCTCTCCTGAAGGTGCATCTCAGCACCACATGTTACTACACCACTAAGTACTACGACTACCCAGCACCAAAATAGCCTCCCCTTGGCAGCTGCCCACCAGCTCTCCACGGAGCACTGCACGATGGAGCTCACATGGAGAGGTGGGTGGCAACCCTGAAAAGCATTTCATTGAAATCTCTGGTATGTCTCTTGGAGATCTATGTCCCCAGTCATACATGTTTGGAGACAATTTGCTTTTTAAGAGAAAGGGTCATGAAGCAAAGTAGCTCCCTTAAAATACAAGACTTACATCCTTTCCTAAATACAACCACTCCATATTTGCCTGTTTTTACTCTGAGAGATCATCCATAACAACACGTTCTTGACAAAGACTGTTTTAGTCCCACCTCTCACATTTCATGGAGTCAAAATCTGACAACTGTGGCTCTTTGAAGAGGTGTAGTGGTGGCTCATAGATCAAAACTCCATCTCAGATACTGCTGGGGTATGATTCACTAGCTATGTTGATTTCATATTTTTGCTAACCCAGGTGTGCTCCTGCAAAGGGCACACTCTCAATGATTTTTTTTTCCTTGGTGAAGAAAACTTCAGTTGGACGACTTGATGGTATAAAGCTCTGCAAAAATAGGCCATGTGTAAGGCCTTTGGCCCAGGAAATGTACTTTGCTCAATCAGAGCCTGAGACAACAAGAATAAGATTGTCTCGTTACAACTTGACTTAATGTTTAAAATTGAGTGGTACAAGTATGATGGCAAAATTCGTATTACTTCTTTCACAAGGAGGTTTGCAAACTGATGACAGAAATGGCTTCCACAGTCTGAAAAGGACATCCCATTTCTGCCTGGAAGGTGAAAAGTGTACTCATGCTCCCAGTTTTCTACAGGCAGACAGCTCGTTATTATGGACTTAACTGCATCCAGCCTCTTTGAGCCACTGTGATTAATACGAATAACTATGATGCATGACATGAGCCCAGAAAAAATGCAGCACTTCAAAATGTTGGCAAGACCTTAAGGAAATAGGAATTGCTTTATTTTATGTGACCTATAAAAGGTTCAAAGTTTATTCTCAGTAACCAAAGACAGACTTGATATTTAGCTCAAAGAAAAGACAGTTAATGCTTATCCTGAATTACTCTAAATGTAATTGAATGACACACTAAAAAACTCTTACTTCCTTTAATTATTCTTTAATCACTCATCATTCCATGAACACAGCCTCTACTATATTGCAAAACTCCAACAGTGAAACGTTTTTAAGTGAATCTGTGAATTTGTAACTTAAATAATGGTATCAGGTTGATACAGATGCAAGTCTGGACCTTCAAACACCCTGCTGCAGCAATCCAGATGACATCATCTGCACGAGAGCTCTACTTTGTTCCTACCAAGATGAACTGTCTGGGCTGACTCGACTCCCCAAGAGGCAGGGAGGCTGTGGATTGCTGAGCAGCCTTTACAGCTGGTGTGGTGCAGCACCTCATGGCTCCTGAGCTGGCACAAACAACATCCACAACATGCACAACCCACAAACATCAGGCCATCAAAATGAAAGTAAAAATGTAAGAGGGAAGTTATCACTGTCTCCTTCCTTCTGACACCACTCCCTCTGAAAAGCAACTGCCACACTCTTTTTCTAGAAAGGAGGAGGTCACGCTGTCAAAAGCCATTTTTACTGCATTTTAGTGGAAGATTAATGTACCAAACAACAGTGTAGAAGTTTAATAGAACAGAGTGGAAGGGAAGGACTGAAAAGCAAGAGGCACAGCAGATATTAAGCATTTTTCTTGCCTTTCAGATGTTTATGTTCTATTTTAAAAGAAAAAAAATAATCTGGAAATGTACTGTTTTCCTGGTTATGTAGGTAGTTATGTGCTTTTGAACAATTAATGGATTTATTTTTTTTCTAAACAGGCAGAAAAAGCTGCCTTACAAAAAGATAAAATTAAATGGTTACTATCTGAGTCTAAGGGGAACCTTATCAGATTATAAAGCAACAGACATAATATGACACTAAAGCTGCGACAAAATGGAATAGCTATCAAAAATTAAATAAAAAAAATGAATGCCATCTCATCAGGATCCCTAAGTACAATTAAAGGTTTATGCCTACTGATTTAATACATATGAATGACTCTGCACACAACAGTACATCTACTACTTGATCGCTCCATAGCACGTTCAAAACAACAAAACTAGCCTCATGAAAGCACTGCTGAGCTATTGGTTTCTTCAAAAACAGCCAAGTTGTAATGGTTAATTAGGTATCTGCAGAATTAAGGAGCCTCCAAAACCTGCCATCTACACATCCTAGTGAAATCCCAGTCCTACTAGGCATCCATATCCTTGAAGCCAGCTGTAAAACTGATATGAAAACATTGTTCACCAGAATCGCCCCTGTATCTGTCAAATCCCAGAGCACGGTTGCACTGCACCCCACAGGGACAGCTTTTGTAGAGAGGCTAAAACACTGCCTGACAGTCACAGGGCTTTTGCCCCAACTTTCACAGAACTAGCCTGTAAAGTCCATTGATTGAGGTTACAGGCACTTTGCATGCAAATACCACAGGGTATTGCCACAGCATTTTAGATTATTAAACTTGATGCCACCATGTGTGAATGTCCCAGGCAAACCCCTCTGTATCCAGCTTGTCATGTTAATTAGCAATTATAGACAACACATAAACCCGTATGCTTTGGGGGCAACGGTTTTCATTTTCTTTCCAAGAAGCACCTTATTCCTCACAGAAAATGATGAAAACATAATCCCAAGCAATACTTTACAATAAGCTCTACGTGCTCTTGGTTAGAACCCAACAGCGGCGGAGTTCACAAGTATCAAAACAAACAGAGTAAAGACAAAAACATGACCACGTCTGCAGCGAACGAGGAAACTTCTGAACCCAGGTCCGTATTTCAGCGCGATAAACCTCTTACTCATACACGGAAGAGATTACTCTCCGAAACATCGAAAACGAAATCATTTCATCCCCGGGCTTTGGGGAAAGGTCCCTTCCCAAGGAACAAGCGGGACGAGCGCGGACCCCCCACCCGCAGGGAGGGAGGAGAAGC
>NW_009953217.1:5530678-5532936 GCF_000747805.2 Chaetura pelagica
TGCCCGGCCAAGGGCAGCTGCTCTCCGGGCGGGGGGAAGGGGCAGGAAGGCCCCGTGTCCCCGATCCCGCTGCCCGGGGAGCTGAGGGCTCCTGGGGCCCCTTGGGCTCTGGCTCCCAGCCCCCCTCCCGCCCTCCGGGGTGGCTTTTGTCCCAGTGTGTTTTTGAATCACCGATCAATGCGTTTAAGATGCTGGTGTAGCTTATTTACTGCGCATAACCCCAAATTCGGTTTTGTCTTGTGGAGAAAGGAACACCAACCTGTAGCCACAGGTTTTATCAAATAAGCCTTCACAACCGTTATTTCTTAGTTTTGTAACATACTCTGTAAAGAGAGGGAAGAGAGCTTGCAGAAGAGGTGCCTGGCCCACAGAAACCAAGCCCAGAGCTGCTGCTCTCCCAGGAACCCACCTCAAGCACACCCTGGGCCTTACCTTGCCCCAGTGCCCTGCTGCAACCTCCCAGAGAAGGGAAAGCTGTGGAAGAGGAGATAATGTCACTGTCAGTATCAATCAAGACTGTAATTCACCATGTGATTTTTAGCTCTTTAATGGAGCACTAATGGTAACAGCTCTCCACTCTGATCCTCCCCAGCTGGCCTGTAGCAGCCACCCTAGGAGCAGTTTGGAGGTCTAACCATAGGCAGCCAACATCATTTCAGGTGCCCTAGGGTGTCCAAGACAGGACATAAGTTACTACAATATATGACATGTAAAATGCCACCAGAGATCACTGTCCAGGCACCTTATTCCCTAAAACATTGTTGACCCAGTGCACTCAGAAATTACTCCAAGATCTGCTCAGCTGATACATGGCCTTATCTCCCCTTTCCCCCTCCTTCATGTCAGTTAATGTCCTCATTTGATCCAACACTTGTTCTATGGAACAAGACACCTGAAGAAGTGTTAAGCTCTAAAATATGCTTTACAGACTCAGCCTGAAAAAGGAAATGTGATTATTACAAGAGGCTTTCAGAAACCTGTAAAAATGCAACAGAAGTTAATTATGAAGTAAAGGATTCTAGTGTGTTATCTTAAAATTATTCCCTGAACAGCTATTTGATAATCAGTATTTTGCATTAGTACAATGCTTATTGCTTTAAAACTCAATTAACATTTATTAATAAAGTCAGCTGTACCACACCTACAGAAACTAAATTAATACTCACCTACTTCATATGGGTATTAAATAGTTTGTAAATAATTATATTCTCTTCAAAGATATTTAACATTAGGATAACTTTATTATCTTTGATATTGAAAAATTATGGCATCCATTTTACTCAAGGAAAATGGAGTCAGAGGAAAGTGAAAACCAAAGAGGCAGAACCATCCTGGTGCTGGAGCAGAGAGATGTTCTTGTGCTGACTGGCTGGAGAAGTTACATGTGTGCCAGGCAGGTACATGAAAACGGAAGCTGTAGAGACTCTGAATTTGTGATGGGTTGCTGAAATGGGATGCTGGTGGTAAAGATTTAAAAATGCTAACTGATAAGAGTTCAAATGATATTATTCTGAAATGTAGAAATACCTAAATCTGATACCATGGTAATTTGGAAGAACAGTTCTTACAACTTATTTTCCAGATGTCTACAAATATGCAAAACAAGCTGCTTCAGATACTATCTTGATTTCTCTATTTGTTAAAGCTCTATTTATATCTTCAGCTCATCTTTATTTGAATGCATAATTTTCCAGAACCACCATATGTCTGAGTATTCCCTAAACACTTATCTCCTCAAAATACAGTTATTCATCCCTTGCCTGTACCTTAACTGAGAAAGACACCACACACAAAAGACAAAACTAGAAGCACCACAGGGGATTCCTTATTTACTACCTGTAATTTTAATCCATGAATTTATAGCTTGTAAGACAGTGTCAGAAGTATCTGGGATAATTATAAGATAATCCGCATTTCCTTTGACAAGAAAAAATACCACCCACACAACAACTAACAATAGCCCAGGCAGTTCTTAAGACATGGTAATTGAGAGTAGAGATCGGCACAAATTGCCACTTAGTGTTGAAAACCTTTATTACAGCAGGTGTTTGAGAAGTTCACACAGTACCAGGCAGATTGCACTACCTGCCATCAGTCCCCCAGATCCTTTCAGCAGTTTGGTGCACATGGGGGTCCAGAGCAGCCCCTATGGTGCTGATACAGATGCACATCTTGTTATGAACAAGGGCTGCACAACCACTCTGATTGCTGGATCTCACCTGGGTTACTGGCAGTTGTGACCTCCTGCTGTGCAGGCT